>NC_142349.1:47881449-48006449 GCF_059441175.1 Urocampus carinirostris | reverse complement strand
ATCTTATTCTCAATTCTCTTTTAGTTTCTGGAGACAGGCACTTACCTCAGCGAAACTTTGCATTGGTAAAGAAAAATGATCTGGTGATCACATGCTTGTCTGAACCACTATTTCATACCCAAACCTTAGTTCAAGCAGGAAACATTATTACTTTAAAACCCTAACCTGATGCCCAAACCCTAGTTTGATATACTTACTGGAAACCTAAGAATCGGTTTTAACCCTATCTTAAGACCAAAACACTAGTCTGAAACCCAGGCAGGAAACTTAAGAACGCTTCCAAACCCTAATTTCAGGGGCAAACCAAAGCTGGAAACTGGTGAAAAACTAGAGAAATACCATAATTTCAGGCCCACCCGAGTTGGATACCCTACCCAAAACCCTAGGAATGTTTTCAGACCTTAGTTTCAGGGCAAAACCCTAGTTCAAAACCCTAGTGATATGAGTATGATTTGTCATCTGTGCCCCATTAGAAAAAGACGATTGATAGATAGATAGATAGATAGATAGATAGATAGATAGATAGATAGATAGATAGATAGATAGATAGATAGATAGATAGATAGATAGATAGATAGATAGATAGATAGATAGATAGATAGATAGATAGATAGATAGATAGATAGATAGATAGATAGATAGATAGATAGATAGATAGATAGATAGATAGATAGATAGATAGATAGATAGATAGATACTTTATTCATCCCCGAAGGGAAATTCACATTTCCAGCAGCATCCCTGAGCTGAGAACAATACAATAATAAAGCAAAAAGAATACAATATACAAATACCCAGTGTGACGTGCAAATGCCCACTGTAGCGTGTTATATAGAATAACTAAATAGTGCTACACAGAATACATATTGCAATAAGATTCGGTAATATGCAATGTAGGTGGTGTGGTTTACTGTGGGCTTTTACTCTGCCGGGTAGAGTTAAAGAGCCTCATGGCATGAGGAAGAAAAGATATCTTCAGTCTGTCCGTAGTACAAGACAGTGACAGCAGTCTGTTGCTGAAACTGCTCTTCTGTCTGGAGATAATGCTGTGTAGTGGATGCGATGGATTGAGGAAGTAAAGTCGGCTTTGCCCTTTCCTACATAGAGCTTCTGTGTTGGCAGTCCAGTCCAGTTTGTTGTCCAGCTGCACACCCAGGTATTTGTATGTCTGGACAAATTCCACACATTCTCCTTTGATGGTTACAGGAACCGGGTGAGTTCTGGTTCTCCTGAAGTCCATCACCATCTCCCTGGTCTTGGTGGTGTTCAGGTGCAGGTGGTTTGCGTCGCTCCATCGGACAAAGTCCTGAATCAATTTCCTGTACTCGTCCTCCTGCCCATTTCTGATACATCCCACGATCGCAGTGTCGTCTGCAAACTTTTGCACATGGCAGGACTCAGAGTTGTACTTAAAGTCCGATGTATATAGAGTGAATAGGAACGGAGAGAGAACGGTCCCCTGCGGAGATCCTGTGCTGCTAACCACAGTGTCCGATGTACAGCCCCCCTGTTTCACATACTGGGGTCTGCCTGTCAGGTAGTCAGTAATCCATTCTACAAGGTGTGAGCTAACTCCCATCTCTGTCAGTTTCCTACTCAGTAGCAGAGGCTGTATGGTATTGAAGGCACTAGAGAAGTCCAAAAATGTAATCCTCACAGCCCCCTTAGCCCTATCCAGGTGAGAGAGGGATCGGTGTAACATGTATACTATAGTATCCTCCACTCCCACTTTCTCCTGGTAAGCAAATTGCAGTGGGTCGATGGCGTGACGGACCTGTGGCCTCAGGTGGTGCAGCAGCAACTGCTCCATGGTTTTCATCACATGTGATTTCAGGGCGACCGGCCTGAAGTCGTTGAGTTCCTCAGGTCTTGATTTCTTTGGGACTGGGATGATGCAGGATGTTTTCCACAGCTGAGGGACCCTCCCCTGTTCAAGGCTTAGGTTGAAGATGCGCTGTAGAAGGTCTCCCAGCTCAGACGCACAGGCTTTCAGCAGTCGGGGGGATACTCCATCTGGACCAGCTGCCTTGCTGGTTCGCAGCCTTCTCAGCTCTCCACACACCTGGGCTGCAGTTATTTTTAGTGGGGGGATGTCTTTAATGCTAGTGTCCAGAGGGGGAGGGGGAAGGACAGCTGCAGTACTTAGAGGTGAGGATGAGGCGAAGTGGTCAAACCTGTTGAAAAAGTTGTTCAACTGGTTGACTCGCCCCACATCTATATCCACAGCCACACCCTGCTTGGTGCTGCAGCCAGTAATTGTTTTCATCCCTTCCCGCACCTCCTTCATGTTGTTGTTCTGCAGCTTTTTCTCCAACTTCCTCCTGTACTGCTCCTTCCCTTTCCGGAGCTGGACTTTGAGCTCCTTCTGTACTCGTTTTAGCTCCTGCTGATCACCATTTTTAAAGGCCCTCTTCTTTTGGTTCAGAAGGCACTTGATGTCGCTCGTGATCCAGGGCTTGTTGTTGGCATAGCAGCGTACAGTCTTTATAGGAACAACATTGTCCATGCAGAAATTAATGTAGTCAGTAGTGCAGTTTGCCATCTCCTCAATGTCCCCACTGCTGGACCCTAGCAGGACATTCCAGTCCGTACGTCCAAAGCAGTCTCTCAGAGCCTGCTCTGCCTCGGTGGACCATTTTCTAAAAGAGCGTGTGGTTGTTGGTAGCCTCCTTGTCCTTAATGTTGTCCTTAACCCTTGCACATACTTACACCGGAATAAAAGATGGCTTTGGTAAGTGTTTCTCAATTGGTGGGTCCGTAACCAAAAGTCCATTGTAGACCCTTTTCAGGTGGTTACGAGCCTTTGCTTTCGCAAAATAATGCTAAGGCAAAAAAAAAACAACAACAAAAAACACTGACACTTGCCATTTCACACAACATAAAAAGATGGAAAATGTCTATTTACACATGTTGAGCATGGACAAATGGAGGTACAGAATATAATATACAAGATATGGATGTCATTATGCGTCACAGCGGCTGGGTGGTTAGCGCACAGCCCCACGGTGCGGAGATCCAGGGTTCAGTTCCAGCTACCACAGCCTTGTCGTGAGGAGTTTGCATGTTCTCCTTGTGCTTGCATAGGTTTCCTCCGAGTACTCCGGTTTCCCCCACATTCCAAAAAACATGCATGTCAGAATAATTGATCTGTCCGAATTTTCCCTAGGTGTGAACGAGTGGGTGAGTTGTCTGTCTCGGTGTGCCCTGCGACTGGCTGGCAACCAGTTAAGGGTGTCCCCTGCCCACTGCCCAAAGATACCTGAGATGGGCTGTCGCACACCCGCAACCATGGTGAGGATAAGTGTCGCAGAAAACAGATGAATGGTTTTCATTATCTTAAAGAAAAAGCCACTGGAGTGAAGCGCTTTGGATTTCATTAAAGAAGGCAGCTAATTGGGCATTAAAGTCAAGTCAAATCAAGTCATGTTTATTTGTATAGCCCTTAATCACACAGAGTCTTAAAGGGCTGTACAGACCACAGAAGATTGCAAACCACGGACTATTATTACACCGTCCCCTGATTTAAAACCTACATGAGGGCAAGGAAAAACTCAAAAACCTCAACATGAGGAAAATTAAGAAACCTTGAGAAAGTCATATGCTATAGAATAAAAGTGTGTTTTAAGCTTAGATATAAACAGTTCCACTGGGGTTGAAGATAGAATCTCAGGGGGAAGAGCATTCCACAGCACCGGGGCCCGAATGGAGAACGCTCTCGAACCTGCGGATCTCTTCTTGGCTCTTGGGATCACTAGTTGACCAGCATTTTCAGAGCAAAGGCTCCGGACCGGAACAAAGGGCAAAATTAAATCTGAAAGAAATGAGGGAGCAAGTCCATGCATGATTTTGTATATTACCAACAGAACCTTAAAATCACATCTTAAGCTAACAGGGAGCCAATGCAGGTTAGCTAAAACCGGGGTAATGTGATAAAATTTTCTTGTCTTTGTCAAATGCCTCGCTGCAGCATTTTGTACCAGCTGGAGGCTCTTGATTTTGGACTTTGGGAGATGGGAGAGTAGTGCATTACAGTAAGGGAATGTTCTCATTTGTATTGATTTTGTTAGTCTTTTTTTTTAATGTAAATATATTCTACTACCTCTTAATTTGTACAGTTGATATATTTTTTTTGTGTGTCTTGACTTGTAATTAGGGTGCAACGGCAGGTTACAAAGTCAGACGACTTAAAAAAAAAACACTGGACAAGGTACGTCTCTAAATGTTTACTCCCTCCAAAAAAGAAACACTTGTCCAACTCAATTTTATTAATTCAGTGCAAAACAATCAAGTGCAAACAAAAAAGATTGTATGTAAACAAAACTCAAAGGAACGTAAGCAACAAACTCCATCCATGTATTATCTGCACCACTTATCCTCAGTAGGGACGCGGGGTGCTGGAGCCCATCCCAGCTATCTTCGGGCAGTGGGCAGGGGACACCCTGAACTGGTTGCCAGCCAGTCACAGGGCACACAGAGACAGACAACTCATTCACTCATTCGCACCAAGGGCCAATTTGGACGGGTCGATTAACCTGACATGCATATTTTTGGAATGTGGGGGAAACCGGAGTGCCCAGAGGAAACCCACGCAGGCACTGGGAGAACATGCAAACTCCACACAGGAAGATTGGATCTAGTGACCTCAAAACTGTGTCGCACATGCGCTAACCACTGCGCTACCGTGCCGCCCAGCAACCAACTCATGTCGACAATAATTTGCTTTTAACTCAGAGCTTTTTATGCCTTCCAAACTGTATTTGCTTGAAAAAACACTTTGGGTTGACAATTCAAATGTTTTGCTCCATTCTTTTGAGTTTTTTCACGGTTAAAGAAGCTCTACTCATTTGTATTTTATGCCACAAATCTATTTACATACTTCTTCCTCAGCCACAAATTCAGCCAAACTTAAAAGATACAGCTACCACAATTCTTTAATGTAGGAATTTAGTTTTTTGTTTTGTGTTTTCCAGGGGGATTACCTCATGTGCTGTCCTTTCTCAGGGTTTCTTTGTTTTCCTCATGTTGAGGTTTTTGAGTTTTTCCTTGCCCTCATGTAGGGTTTAGATCAGGGGATGGTGTAGTAATAGTCTGTGGTTTGCAATCTTCTGTGGTCTGTACAGCCCTTTAAGACTCTGTGTGATTAAGGGCTATAACAAATAAATATGACTTGACTTCACTTGACTCTTTTTAACATTGTTTTGTGTGTAATTTTAACGATGGGATGTGTTTGATCTCAGAAAAATAAAAGGCAGCATTAGTCTCGAAAACAAACAAATAAAAAAGGAAACAAATACAATGGATATATTTTAATTTAGTATTCTTCCTTTTTGGGGTTTTTAATTCGTTTTTTTAAATTTCACATTGTACCATTACAAGAAATTTGGTACGAAACAGCCAAACATCACAAAGTTATCAATTTTTAGGGAATCAAAAGTGCTGATAAACACATTAAAGAAAATAAAGTAAACACATCAGTTCATTAAGGTAAAAATAAATAATGGTAACAATGGCATGTTTAACTCAACACCGTATAGATAATTACCACCCACGCCCCCCAAAAAAGAAACCCGCTGACAAAATGTTTGTTATATTTTTTGTATAAGTCGGACGTTTGCATGACGTCATCATTAATAGCAGCCGTGTCTGACGTAGACAAAATGCGACTGGGACTCATTCCCCGAAAAAAAATGGCAGTGTCGCAGGCGAAAGAGGGCGAAGGTTGTTCTTTGCTGCCTTTAGTTCACGATATTATTAAGTGGTAAGTTAAAGCAAAATTGGGTGGCGTCTTTACTCTAAAGTAGCCTGATTTTCTTCTTTTGAAACCATTTAAACGCATTTATTATTATCATGGTGGTACGGTTAACGTGATCGGAAATGAACAACTGATACAAAAGATTTACATGTTTTGTTTGGTTGTTTTGTAAGCATGGACAAGGAGAGCCCGGACGTGCACCAGGAGCTGAGCAAACTCAAGGCGAAGCTCCAGGAGGCTCGGGAGCAGATTTCCGCCATGCCCGGCATCGACAGCAGCCCCGTGGAGCAGCAGCAACAGTTGACGACGTTGCGGGAACAGGTCCGGACCAAAAACCAGCTGCTGCAGAAATACAAAAGCCTGTGCATGTTTGACGTACCCAAAGCATCTTGAATTTAGAAATGGAAAATCACCACACCATCGCCAAGAAGCGCCGGCATTCTTAATGAAACGGACGCTTAGTTTACATTACGACTAAGAGCGTGTTATGCTGGCCCACGAGAAGAGATAAAAGAAACTGACTTCAGTGAACTAGTTATTATTGAGACGCTCCATTTTTTTTGTTGAGTGGAGTGATATACTTTTTATATTTCTCATTTTTGAAGCCATGTGTTTTTCTATTAACGTATTATGAAAATTGAAACAATATAATTTTGATAAATGAGCAATTTTGGGTGGTGCTCTTTTACTTTGTGTACCTTTATTGTATATAGGGGCCCTGAACATGACCATACCTGAAGAGAGACTGTCAATTATGATTATACTCAAGTTATCTTGCGTTAGTTAAAATTCATTCCATGTAAAGTATTATACAGGTAATCACTTATGCACATCATTAGAGACTTATTTGTCACAAAGGCCCTAGAGCAGTGGTCTCCATGCTTTTCAAGCTGAGTGCTACGTTTTCTTACTGATTTGTGTAATCGGGCACCATGTTTTATATGCATTTCTAAATTAAGAAGTTTTGTATTGATATGTTGTTATTACCAGGTTAATTATTGGAAGTAATGTTAGACTCCATCAACCACTAAAAAAAAATCATATTACTAGAAAATCACAATGACCCAGCACTGTTGAGGAACCTCAGCTGTCCTAAAGGGGCACCCCATTAGAGACCCCTGTCTTAGAGCAACACGTTTTTGAGCTGCTGGGTACAACTTGAACACCTATTTCAAAGCCAGTTGTGGCTCATGAGACGCTTTTTTTATAAAGGCCCTAGAGATCTTAATTGATTATATCACTTACCAGGAATTATTTAGTGTTCTTGCTCTGTAGATTTTTGAACTTCATAATATTTCCATCCAATCATATTTAACGAGACAGTGTGTATTAAGGAGCAACAACACGTAAACTCTAATATATTGTGTGCATAATTCATTAGCATTTTCTTTGACAAAACATAAGCATCACCTAAAGGGAGATAACACAATTGTCCACCATCATGCTGCTACGGGGTGCTAAGAACCTGATAAGGGCTGGGCAAAAAATTGTGGGTCTTTGTCCGTTGAGGATCCGTAGTCCGTATTCTTCTTTGTGCTTTCTAGCACTCGTTTTTTATTGCACTACACAACGCAGCGTCATGTAGTGGTGAAATAATACACACTGTCCCTTTAAATTGCATTTGAGTTTGAGTGAATGATAGAAAATCACTGTTATTTTTATCTGTGCAGTACATTTAGCCCAGTTTTGCTAAAATAAAAACTTTTGGCTAGTGGTTGTGCATGAAAAATAGTGGCTTCTTTCAGTTGATTTCATGTGGAGTTTTACCTCAAAGAAATTTGTCTTTTGTGCAGGTTGAAATTTTAAGGTTACTGATCTGATCCTATCGGAATGTAATTATTAGCTTTTCAGAAGGTTTAATTAGGTTCACGAGACTACATGTGTCATTTTTAAAATGTTCAACATTCAATCAGTCTGGCCCTCGGCTTGTAGCCAATTTTTTTTTAATTTGGACCTCTATCCCTTTGAATTTGACAACCCTGACTTAGTGTCTGTCTTCAATGGCTGGGAAAAATAAGCTGTCTTTTTAGTCAGCCAATAGAGTTTTGGAGTGTGTTAGTATGAATATATTTGTAATGCATGTGTGATGATTACGAGCTACAAGAAAGCGTTTCCATTTAACTCTGCCTTACAGTTTGAATGCAAATAGATACATTTTAATACACTCTGAGTCGTAAGTCATCTCGTTTATCGAGTACTCTTGAAAAAGTAAGGCTGGTTTATGAAAGTAACAATGTTTTATTTGATGCAAAAATTGACAGAATAAATAAATACACATTTAGATTTGTTCTTCATGTAACAAATGTTCAAGTCTGCTGGGGAATGTAAACAGTAGTCAGTTGAGGCTGCCTTCATGATGTCACGTTAGGGACTGATGCCCCAATGCTTAGCCACAATCACATTGCGTGTCTTAGGTCTTAAAGTCTTTTTTCTTTCCCGTATAAGGAGTCAGCAAATAATGCAGCCTTTCTCCTTAGCCTGACCTCCTCCCACCGCTTTCTCCTTGATGTACCTCAAGTCACTGTGGACGCTGGGCCGGCGCGCAAACGGCGCTACAATGCCGTATGCATCCTTGCACTTTTTGGTGCCGAAGGACTTTCGATGCAGCAGCTCGCATGACTGTAGCGAAACCTTGCAGTGTCGGTCGGGGCTCATCTCATTCGGCAGCTTGGCCATAGCGAAAAGCGTCTGGAACATCTGGTCCACATTAATGTTCTTCTTGGCCGAGATCTCAAAGTAGGCGCAGCAGCGATCCTCCTCGCTGCGGATTAGCTGCTCGATCTCTTCCTCCTGAACCTGGCGCTGAAAGTCGCGGTCGCACTTATTGCCACAGATTACCAGGGGCACCTGCGCGCTCTCCTTCGTCTTGTTTCTCAGGGATGACTTGGTCTCATAGATCTGCCGCCTGAGCTGCTGCATCTCTTTAAAGGAGTCTCGGTTGTCAAGGCTGAAGACTAAAATGAACACATCGCCTGTGCCAGAAAAAAGGAACACATATTAGGAACTGGAATAGAAATGTTATGTACATACTGATGACTTGCCTTTACTGAAGTCATATATTCTATAGATGTCTTGCATTGAGCAATAGTAAAGCTTTATTTATAGATTCTACTCTCTTACTAAGTGAAATCTTCACTGCTTCAATATCACACTAATGAGTAGATGGAATTGTGTTGCAATGTAAGGACTTTACATTTTTGTATTAATTTAGTAAACATGAATTATACATTTTCTGTAAAGACCCAGCTTATATTTAATGCATTTCATTTTGTTATAACGACAATAATAATAAGAAGAAAGCAGCATAACATTGCATCTTAGACAAGTTTCTCAATAATCATATGTAATTGGATATCATGTTTTTGTATATATATATTGCACTTAGTGGAATATAATTAGACTAATTTACAAGTCATTTACTTAATTTGATTTACAAGGCATTGCAAGACTTTCAATTTGTCACAGTACAATGAATTGATTTAACTGAACTGCATCCCACCACCATACACAACTTATTGCATCGGTCATCAGTGCATGCACTTTAGTTTCATAGAGTCAATTCTGCATTGCAACTTCTGTAAGTAGACGCATACGCCTGTATACGTAGCGGACAGCTGGGGTAAACATTGCAGTAGTCTTAACTTACCGGTGAGGATGGAGAGCTTCCTCATGGCCGGGAATGGATGGTTCCCAGACGTGTCCAAAATGTCCAGCTGGTAAACGCTTCCTCGGATGCTGTACAACTTCCGATGAAAGTCCTCGATGGTTGGCGTGTACTGCTCGTCCACTCTTGAGTTCAAAAAACGCGAGATGATGGCTGTTTTGCCCACCTTGGTGGAGCCGAGA
Organism: Urocampus carinirostris; assembly: GCF_059441175.1. Taxonomy (NCBI): domain Eukaryota; kingdom Metazoa; phylum Chordata; class Actinopteri; order Syngnathiformes; family Syngnathidae; genus Urocampus; species Urocampus carinirostris. Next base: position 47,996,851 of record NC_142349.1, on the reverse strand, counting down.
ATGACCATCCGGCGGCAGTTCTTGGCCGGGATGTTGAGCTCGTTCTCGAAGGGGGTCATCTTCTTAATCATAGTGGATGCAAGTTCGGTTAATCTACCTGTAGTACGAGTGTGTTTTGTGCGTTGAGAATTGAATTGAGCGCCGACCTGATGCTTTTAGTGCGCCGGCGGTGGCGCTTTTATTAGGCAGATAGCCGCGCCTCCCCGTGCGTCACGCATCACGCTCCAGACAGAAACCTGGAACAAACCCACAAACCCCCACGAATCTTTCTATGCTGGGTTTTAGTTATGTGCTCGTGCATCACATCAGTTCATTCTCAGTAAATCCTCACTCCCTGGTTTATAACTGGGTCCAAATAGCAAATGCAATCACGTGCAAAAGATGGACAAAATGAAAGATGCGCAAAAAGCTGACCTGCTTCTTGTTTTATGTTTCACTTCTTCTGAAAACAGCTATAATGTTTATCAACTCTATACAGTCTATATTTTCTACAATTTCATTTGACTTTTTTCTTCTCTGATGCTCCCTGGAGGAAAACTCGAGCGTCATGCTAAAACCAGCAGAGGGCACCCACATTTAGAAATACAGTACAAACAATGTGCCTTCTGAACAGACTTCAACTTAACTCTTCTTTTATCATTGCAGTTCAAGTTTTCAATTACACTGCGTTTTCTTTACACATTAACATTCACTATAACATAATCGTCCAGTGTACTCTTGCAACATGAAAATACACTATAAAGGCGGGGGGGGGGGGGGGGGGCTTTTGTAGAGGTTTATTGTTCTATATTCTTTATCAATTATCCATTAGGGAACCTATGGCTCGGGAGCCATATATGGCTCTTTTCATGAGTACGTATGGCTCCGAAATAAAATGTAACTATTGCACATCTCTTTGTGGTGTTCGAAAGTCAAGTGATTTCATCCCGATTTTGGTCCATATAAAGCCGAAGCAACTTAATGCAGCAGTTTGATAAGAAACCATTTAAACTGATAAATAAAAACACTGGCAAACGACTTTGATTGGGTGAGCAGTACAGGTGGGCGGATCCCTGCACACAGCGCAAGGCACTTCCTTCTCTTTCCCTTGCTCAGTGCAGTCTATACCGAAAGTGAATATGACGATATGCTTATCGTTTGCAGTAATTTGTGACATTTTAAGAAAATAACTTTGCATGCACATTGTTTTGAAACCGTTATTAAGGACAAATTTAATGGACAAAATTGCCTCAACACTCTTAACTGAAGGTGGAAGACAAATTGTATATGGCATATTTACATAGATTTAGGACACAGGATTTGGGATTATTATCATTTCATACATTTGATTAAATAATCAAATAACACACAGTGAAATAAAATGTGCTGAAGAATAAGCTTTGGTCCGGACCTGCTTTTGGCAGTTTTTCAATTTTGTCTGAAAATATATGATGCGGCTCTCTTAATTCATTTTTAAAACATTTTTTGCTTTTATGGCTCTTTGGGTCAAAAAGATTCCTGACCCCTGCTATAAAGTGTCACCCGAAAATAAATTTCTTCAGTCTTGGAAACAACATTAAAGGAGCTGTATGGAATTCTGAACTTTATTAGTCCCTTACACCCTCTCCTGGCTAAAGTCATGATTGCACTCTCAGTCAGCCGATCCATGATGCACGTGCATGCCAAGCAAGCATTTATATTTCTCTACACATCCAAATATACTCCCCTTTTAGCTCAGGAGGTAGAGCGCCCTGGCTCCCCAATTAAGCAAATAGGCGCCTTGCATGGCTGTCGCCGCCATTGGTGTGTGAGTGTGTGTGTGTGAATGGGTAAGTATGAAACACATTGTAAAGCGCTTTCAAAGATTTTTAGTGACGTGAAGAGCGCAATATAAATTGAGACCATTTACCATTTTTCTCGGGGTTTGGGAAGTTGTTTGGATTCGACTTGAGGGAGGCCTTTTCTTACTCTCAAATTTTTCATGCGCCACAAAGAAATAGGAAAAAAAAACCGTGGAGATGATACAGTAATACGATATTGAAAAATGTTACTACATAATTATTTACTCAAAAAAATACAACAAAAATACAACTACAGTAATGTTAAGAAAATACTAAATAAATATGACAAAAATACTACTATGGAATACTACAAAAATTACACAGAAATACTACTAAAATACTGCTTTGGAAATACATCAATTATACTTCTACTGAAATACTAAAAAATACATAATACTGTAGTATAAAAAACTACTAGAGAAATATTAATTCAAAAATATTACTACAAGAGGTTTACAACAAAAATACTGTAAATTACAGCTATAGCGATACTACAAAAATTCTCCTATGCAAATATCACATCGTTTCAACACTAATTTGATGAAACTATTCTAGTTAAAAAGAAGTATAACATGTCACATGCGGCCCCTGACTACAAATATTTGCCCAACCCTGGAGTAGAACAAGGAATGAGTTCTAGTAGGTATGCAAATTAACCATGAAGAAGGGGCCCTAAATCTTATTTTGCTTAAGCCAACACATACTTAATGGAGAAAACATTTAACTTTCTTATTTTTAAGGACACTTCACAGGACACACCCCACCTTTGAATGTAGAAAACCGCATTTCAAATAAACAAGGGCAAAAATAATCTATGATTTCTATGCAATCTTAAGTAACAGTTTAAAACCTCTTAAAAATGTCAGAGTACCAGACAAACAGAAAATCATCATTTGTCAATGAGAGTAAAACAACTGTTCCTTTACCTGGGCTTGAAATCAACCGTACTAACTGCCCTGACCTTTTTTGTCTCAGGATGAAATCAGATAGGTGTACTTAAGCCTGGCTGTTCTCAGGTCGGGGCGACTGGTTTGTGTAACCGCGGTGGAGGCGGCCCACTGTTACTCGCTTGGGCCATTGGTCAGTAATGAAGACGGCATGTTCTATCCACTGGAAACTCATGCTGTGCGGTTCGCTCTGCCGTAATACTACAAAACAAAATAAAGGAAAAGTGAACTACTTAAGGAACGATCACTAATATGGCACTTATGCACCAAACAGTCCACAAACTAGTTGAGAGCACACCACTCATAAAAATGTGTTATTTAATAGAAACTTTGAACAGATTTATAAGATACACTGACTCCTGTAATTAGCCTTGAGTTTTAAAAGTTAGTTTGAAAAGGCGAATGCCTTCAGTTGACGACACTGGTGCTGAGGTTTAAGTTGAACTTTTTTGGTCTGGAAAAAATATTAAGCAGTGGTCCCCAAACTACGGCCCGCGGCTGGTTTCGGCTTTCCTCCACTTTTTGTCCGGCGCCCTGAACAATACCACAGAGCCATTTGACAAACATTTTTCTCACCTCAAAAAGAAGTCCAAGTGTGTGTGTATTTGGTCGTAACGGGATTCAAACCCGTGTTGGGATAGTGAGAAGGCCAGCTTTTACTACTCGACTACTAGCTATATACGGACGTTCCCCTACTTACAAAACAGTGGATACGAACATTTTTTTTCGGGATGTCGAAAAATATCCGGAGATTCCGGACATTGCTGTAAGTAAGATTTTATATTGTGAGGACCTTTTCCCGGGTAGAGGACAGTACTGTAATGCTTCTTTTTGCTGCGTGGCGCTGTGAAAGGTCACCCAGCATTCACCCCGAAGAAAAAATCCAGCTTCTACTTCCTAGTTCGTGTGTAATGTAAACACACTGTTCAGTATCTCTAGCACTCTAAGAACTTTGACATTTACTACTGTTTAATATCTCTCGCATCCATTCAATATGGTTGGGGTAAAGTGTAAAGAAAGTGGAATAAGAAAGCTTGATGCGGTTGAGAAAAGGGTTGGATTGCTTTTTTTTCGTCCACTTTTTACCATGGAAGAGGAAGTCGCCTAACTCTTCCAAAAGTAAGTTGAACTTAACTTGATTTATTTTTATCATCAAGTTAAGTCATGTTTATTCGTTGCTGGGCATTGTACTTGAGCGAGGTTGTTGGGGCCGTGGTTTATTGGGAAAGCCCTGGGGAGCCACTAGGGAGTGCCAAAGATCAGTATGAACTTAGAGGCTCCAGAGCCGCTTGTACATGAAAACAGATGTTTATTTATTTTGTTGGTATTTATTGGGGTTACCTTGACAAAAAACATAAATAAAAGAAACTCCCAAAAGCCTAAAGTACTACTGTGTAAATTTTCATGAAAATGGGTTAAGCCGTTTCGAGACTATATACACATACAAAGATACAAACACGCACACGCAGGCACGCACGCACACACACAAAACCGGTGTCATATAATAGTGTAACTAGATATTAAGAGGCATCTCATTATCACACTATCTTTAGTCACGGTACAAAAAAATGAAATGATCTGCATTTATATAGCGCTTTTCAAGTCAATAAAGCGCTTTACGATGTGCTTCACATTTACCCATTAACACACCCTCACACACCAATAGCGGTCGTGCAGCCATGCAAGGCGCCAACCTGCTTATTGGGGGCATTAGGGGTTCAGTATCTTACCCAAGGACACCTCGACATGTAACACGGAGGAGCCGGGATTCGAACCTACGATCTCTTGACCCTCAGACGAGTGCTCTACCTCCTGAGCTAATGCCGCACTAGAGACAAATGTTAATTTTGTTGTCCATTTCACGTGTTACAATGAAAAAACATGTCACTTAAAATGCTTCAAAGAGAATAGAAGAATATAAAAATATTTCTTGTTTTATCGTGACTGAAAAGAATGTGGTAATGAGATAAACGAAACAGCCTTTTCTCAAAAAACATCTTTACCACTGGTGCTCTATTACTCTGACCACTAAGTTGATTGTTAAGCCTGTGCACGACACAACAGAAAGTCTCTTTTTTTGTGTGTTATTTGTTTTTTGTTTATTTCATAAATAGTCCATTTATCCATTATCAGCACTGCTTTTCCTCAGTAGGGTCGTGGGGGTGCTGGAGCCCATCCAAGCAGTCTTTGGGCAGTGGCCAGCCAGTTGCAGTGCACACAGACAGACAACTCACTCGCTCATTCACACCGAGGGACAATTTGGACCGGCCAATTTACCTGAAATGCATGTTTTGTTTTTGGAATGTTGGAGGAAACCGGAGTGCCCGGAGGAAACCCACGCAAGCACGAGAAGGACTTCAAAAATAGTCTATCTATCTACCCTGGTCATATCCCTCGAGAGGAGTGGCCGACAGCAAGACAAACAAACACAAAAACAAAAAAAATAAGAAAGGGAAAAAGTAGCAAAAACATTTTTGACAGAGACAGCAAGTCAAAAATAGTCTCATCTCATTAGCCGTACCGATTATCTTCATTAGGGTGCGGTGGGGCTGGAGCCCATCCCAGCCATCTCCGGGCAGTGGGCAGGGGACACCCTGAACTGGTTGCCAGCCAATCGCAGGGCACACAGGGACAGACAACTCACTCGTTCATTCACACCTAGGGACAATTTGGACCAGCCAATTCACCTGAAATGCATGTTTTTGGAACGTGGGAGGAAACCGGGGTGCCCAGAGGAAACCCACGCAAGCATGGGGAGAACATACAAACTCCACACAGGAAGTCTGGAGCTGGATTTGAACCCACGCAGGAGGTTCCCATGACATGAACTGTGCCGCACAAGCGCTAACCACTGCGCCGCCGTGCTGCCCTGTCAAAAATAGTATTATTATTAATTTTCTGACTTTTGTTCTGTGTAGAATCTAGGTAGGTTATTTCATTGTGGCTTTCTGGAAAACAATTTTTTTTTTATATTGAGGCACTCCTCCAATCGTTACACATTTTCTGTTACAAACTGACCCCGGCTCCTCATCATAGAGGGGAAACGTTTTGTGGCCCTCACAGGACCAATTTAGGGGACCCCCTACATAAAGGATAACAATGCAGATGTTGCAGAGGCAAGAGGGCTATTCAAGGGTGTCAATAATGATCTGTGTAATCAACCAGTGTTAAAACCCAGCAGATGCAAAAACAGATTTTTATGCAGTGACAACGACACTGGTGAGAGTCAAAAGAAAATGACTGGATAAAATGCGTAAGCAGTCTATAACACATTGGCAATTAGTGGCAGGTGTAATCAACCGTTGCCCAGAACTTATGCAAAGCGTATGTGGAGGGAATATGAGGGGGTTTGCTTGCGTATTACAAGGCCTGAAGCGCATGAGTGTATTGACACATACAGGCTGTTTCATTATGTAATCATATCAATTCGTAATATATGACCAAAACTTATGTATGCAAGTGATTAAAAAAAGGGAAGAAGTGGGGGAACTATTCTCTACAACCACCTGGAAAAAAAACAAAAACGTTTTGATCGTGGAAGAAATAAACTCCCTCGTTTGTTGTCTGAAATGTCTTGTGCTAGCCCCACCATTGGCTGGCTACCAGTTCAGCGTATACCCCACCTTCTGGTCAAAGACAATTTTTTGTCTCTGCTTACCTCCACTCTGTATTTGGGGTTTTAGGCAGTAGCATAATGTCCACTGTTTTGTTTTTTTCTATGTAATAATTGAAATAATAATTAATTCAGCGAGTGAATTAGGATCCATGTGCGAGGAGAATAACGACTATTAGACCGAAAATAGTCTCAAGAAATATTGAAAGAAATTAACAGAAGGACAAAAACCTGTCATTTTTGAAAATTTAGTTCTGTATAGCCATACAACATATCAAAAGAAATAACCCTCATCTTTCATGAGAAAAAAACATCATTTTAGTAGTTGAACATTGTTAAGTTTCTTGAAAGTATTCGTTTCCAAGAGAACTTTTGAGAACAGCCTTTTTTGTGGAATGATGGATTTCATGCAGAACGTTCACTTTGGTGTTTTTTTACATTTGTAATACCTCCAGTATCGAGAAAATACTTTCCATAAACACAAGGGAACATTTTATGGCAAGATCACTGAAATGATGCATGAACGAAGCATAAACTTTGCAAGAACTTTTCAGCGCCCGATTTTTCCGATGAATTGTGTGTGTTTGTGTTTGTATGTAAGTGTGTTTGTGTGTCTATTTCATGAATGTGCAAACGGCATGTAAACGGCATGTAAACATACCCCGCGACCTTTGAAAAGAAACACAAAAACTGAAAGCAAAGCGGGGAAGTTAATTCACACTAACTGATAAAACAACAAAGAACTCCCGCACAAAACACAAGAGGCCGAGGCAGCTGATTGGTTGACCCAATAGAGAGGAACGACAAGACACTGTTTTTCTGTCTAAAGGCAACAGCAATACAATATATATAGATATAAATCAGTTAATAATTTGTATTTATTACTGAGTTATTTGATGTCTATTATGAAAAAAAATCTTCATAAATAAAAGGTTGAAGTATGAATGGCTAGATGGACACTCGAACACTCAAGTGTGCTGTGGTCGCTTGTTTCCGGGCAATCACAAATGCACAAACAAAATCAAGGCATGTGTGCAGGAATAGACTAGCCGGTCAGTTCCAGGCAGCTGCAATCATCAACAGTAACAACAACAACCGAGCCTTCGCTTTCACCATTATTTATTCAGTCTGATAGCATCTACCAGCTGATGAATGTGTTTCTCCCGGTGCATGAAAGGCTATCTGATGGAAATAGCATGACACAGGCTAGCTGGGCATGTTGCGTGTCAAGCAAGCCCAAGCTTTTGAATGAGGCATACGCCTCTGCCCTTCCTGCTACACACAGGCCAGGCTTTATTTGGCCCGCCATATATTTACCTTGTTAAAAGTCAGTGACATCCCGACCGATGTTCTGACCCGGGTCCTGTGGATGGATTTTGTAAATACGGTATATGACGGGCATCATTTACTACAGTTATTTCATCTAGATAGATAGATAGATAGATAGATAGATACTTTATTCATCCCCGTAGGGAAATTCCCACTTCCAGCAGTCTACCCCGTTGTTTATTAACAGATGAACATGCCTATAAGTATAATGTCCCTAGGGTTTTTGCGGTTTTATGTCCCTAACCTGTTTTTTTATAGGGAGTCAAGCTGCATTTACGTCTTCATGCCGATGTGCAATTTTCTAGATGATGTAGCATGCTTGTACTAATTCTATCAAACCCAAATGGGCTTCAAATGGGCTTGTTTTTTCATCACACATCAGTGGCATTCTTCACTCAAGTTTACGTGATTTTATTTTAACATCCTGACGAAGCCCTAGCAGTCACTGTTGCTTTCAATCATTCTCCATGAATTTTACACAGTTCAGTCGGTGGTGTTTGTCAAAGTGATTGTGAAAAATTGCAAAGACAAAGATATTTCCACTTTTTGTGGTTATGACACACTGCAGCTAAGAGCAACACAATCATGTGTGCCTTGTGCCATTGTACTGAAAACACCCCTAAATCAGCACTTTAAAAGGATTTGGATTTGGATCTGGATTATTTGGAAATACAAACCCACAATTCTGTATGATCTTAAGCCTCCATTCCCTCGTACAGCTAATTCAATCAATATAATTATCATGCTCTTGAAGAACTTAATGATTAGCTGAAAATTGGATTTGTGTCCTTAGGAGTGATCGAAACATGCAGGATTGCAGCACTGTGGGAGAAAACCCGCCTATCTGTGCTCAAGTGAAAGTTATCTTTAGATTCATCAGAAAAAAACAGTGATGCAATGCTGAGGCCCCCAAACCGGACTCCTTCCCCACCAAGCCTGTGGCAAGAAATTCTGTCTCAAAAATTTTTAAACAGAATCAGTGACAAAGGGCAGTCCTGGCGGAAATCTTCCGGAAATGAATCCGACTTACTGCCGGCAATGCGCGCCAGACTCCGGCACCGGGCTTAGAGAGACCGCACAGCCCACGTTAGGTCCCGAAGCACCCTCACAGGGCCTCCCGAGGAACATTGTCGAATGCCTTCTTCAAGTCCACAAAACACATGTAGCCGGTCTATAGGCAAACTCCCATGCACCCTCAAGGACCCTTAAAAGGGTGTAGAGCTGGTCCTGTGTTACAAGGCCGGGACGAAAACCACACTGTTCCTTTTGAATCCTAGCTTTGACTTCCTGGCGGACCCTCCCCTCCAGTACCCCTGAATAGACCTTACTAGGGAGGCTGAGAAATGTGATTCCCCTGTAATTGGAACACACTCTCCGGTCCCCCTTCTTGAAAAGGGGAAGCACCACCCCAGTATGCCAGTCCAGAGGCACTGTCCCCGATGTCCATGTAATGTTGCAGAGGCGTGTCAACTATGTCACGCTCACAACATCCAGAGCCTTAAAGAACTCAGAGCGGATCTCATCGACCCCTGGGGCCTTGCCACTGAGGAGCTTTTTGACCACCTCAGTGACTTCAACCACAGAGATATGAGAGCCCACCTCATAGTCCCCCAGCTCTGCTTCCTCTGAGGAAGACATGTGTGTGGGATTGAGTACTACTATGCCCACCGATTCACAACGTCCTGGGTCGAGATCAGCAGCGCCCCATCGCAATTATGCACAGTCTTGATGGCACACTGCTCCCCCACCCCCAAGACGCTGAATGGTGGACCAGAATTTTCTCGAAGCCGTTCGGAAGTCGCTTTCCATGGCCTCGCAAAACTCCTCCTGTCGTCCCTTCGGGCTGTTCCTGGCCAGACCCTGTGAGTCCGGGCAAGGGAAATTGTGGACCAAAGTTTTGAGTCGTCATAAGGGGTCTTCTGATCTTCGTCTTGCCTGGCCCCTCACCTAGAACCTGTTTGCCATGGCTAACCCGACTGTGGAAATGTTGTTGACCTAAAGAAACTGTGAATATCTGTTGTGTTTTTGTATGAACAACATAAGGTGTATAGCAAGACACGCCCCATCCACCCATCCATTGTCCGAGCCGCTTATCCTCAGTAGAATCGCGGGGATGCTGGAGCCCATCCCAGCCATCTTTGGTCAGTGGGCAAAGAACACCTTGAACTGGTTGCCAGCCAGTCGCAGGGCACACAGAGACAGGCAACTCACTCGCTCATTCACACCTAGTGACAATTTGAACCAGCCAATTAACCTGACATGCATGTTTTTCGAATGTGGGAAGAAACCGGAGTGCCCGGAGAAAACCCACCCAAGCATGGGGATAACATGCAAACCCCGCACAGGAAGGCTGGCAGCTGGATTTGATCCCACGACCTCAGAACTATGCCGCAGACGCGCATAGCACTCAGCCGCAGTCCCGCCAAGACACACCCCCAGGGTATCTTAATTACATAATTCTAGCACCATGCTGACATAAAACAAAATTAAAGAAAAAGACAAAATAATCATTGGGACGGGCTTTAAATTTGCAGGCACACAACACATGCACTTAAGGCCAAATATAATGGTCCCAATTTCAAAACTTTGCCCCTGTCTGCAGGAAGCTGGTGTTACCTAACAGGCCAGCCACATACTGTTCATGATTTGTGTGTCAGTGTCTGTCAACCTTTGCAAATTTGACAACGGGTTCAGGAATAATTTATGTTCCCAATTGGCAGCTACAAGAAATACATCGATTTTTGTACGATAGGTTCGTAACATATTAGCCTACTTATGTCAGGTTACTTTAGACAACTAACATGAGGTTTTTCAGGTGCTTTTGTTTGTTTTTATTTATTTTTCTGGTAGCAGACCATTTACCTTAGTAAATCTTATGCAAAGCTACTTACTATACACTTTCGTTCCTCTTGTTTTTGTTTACATCCACACCTTGTAACGAGCGCCCAGTCCCGACTCAGCATGACACATCAGCCCTCGGCAGCCAGCACGGACATTACAACTGTTCTACTAATAAGAAATACGTGCTAGAACTACAAATGATGCCATTCACGATTATTCGGTAGATGTTAATCGGAAGCCTGATACTGCCTTCAAGCTGATGATTCTCATTCTTTTATTAAAAAACATCCCAGACTGACATTGACCCAAACCTAAGGTTGAGGATAAGGGGCAACTGTTCTCTTTGATCTTTGATTCAAACAATTTATTTTGATTATACAACTAGAGCTGCCTTTGAGAAATAAATCAAATCAGATTGATTGATTTGTCATTTTATATCATTTATAAAAGTGCTGAGTCATGAAATTGAAGTTCTTCCTTTTCGACAGTTTAATCCGAATCACTAAAAGCTGAAACTAAATATATCAAAAAAATAATTTTTACAAACCAGTTAATTTTGGCATTTAGAGGGCCATTCTGTATTATTTCCAACGAATATTGAATTTAATAACGAGGGAAAAAATAGCGCTGAGCGATCAGCACTCCTGCCAATAAGGTTTATTGGAACATGCCAGGCATCCATGGGAATGTTTTCTTTCCTAAAAAAAATCCGAAAACACAATTCTTATCCTCTGGAGATTTCAAAGAAAGACTGTTGTCTATGTAGACAGATCTCTTAACATTATTATAATTTCAGATATCAATGATAATACAAGCTCTCTCATCCACTATGATCCATCCCCCCCAAAATTTAAAGGTTTTTATTAGATTTTTGACTTTTTTTTGGTGTTCTGCAGGGTTCAGTACTTGGCCCTCTTCTTTTCAGTATTTACATGCTTCAATTAGGTGATATTATTCGCAAGTATAATATCAGTTTCCATTGCTATGCAGATGACACTCAACTATATCTTCTGATGGAGGAGTCTGCCACACTAAACTGTGGAAATTTGGAGGCCTGCCTCACTGAGATAAAAGAATGGATCTCACTTAACTTTTGCCCCTGTGCAGCCCTTTGAGACTCTTTGTGATTAAGGGCTATACAAATAAGCATGACTTGACTTGATTTGACTTGAAAACGTATAAATGATGGTAAACACTTTCATATTTTTGAATAATCGTCAATCAAGAAGTTTGTAATAATTTTACACAACACAAGAGTCTCTTACAGGGAGCTGACATGATTGTTTGCCATGCTGCTGCTAGGGGTACCCCAAAAAACAAAAACCTTGTGAAAGGGTGGGCAAAAAAATTAGAAGAAAAATGGTGCCTTTTGGTCACTTTGAGTTTCTGTAGTCTGTAATCTTGTGCTTTGTAGCTCTCGTTTCTCCCAATCGCATTTCTCAAAACATGTAGAGGTTAAATGTTACACAGTGTTGCTTTAGGCGAGTAGGCACAAAAAATAAGGTAGATAGGTATTTCACATAGTTTTGTTTGAGGTAAAATTATTTAGAAACCAGCAAAACTTGTTTAAATGTTTTGCACAAGATGCATTTTCTGTACAGTAAAATGTTCTTGATATACCTGTGTGTAATATTTAATGATTAAAATTAATTTAAATTGTACTTTTATGGACCAACTCATAATAAGATTTACTTTTATCATCAAATCGCTCGGCCCTAACTGGAGCCATATTTTCTGTCCACCATTCGTCATACCAACTCTGAGCTCTCACCGGCTGTCCAGGTAATTAGTCTAGAGAGGGAGAAGTTTCAGTCTTACTGTTCACAGTCAAACCCTTCACCTTTGCACCTTGATGATGGAAGACCCCCCGTCAATATATATATCACCTTTACCTGATTGAATATAATATTTTCATGACACAGACATGACCTTAGCAAATGACAATAGCAGGAACTTAATGATTTTCTGTTGAGTGAAAGCTTTGCATCTCAAATATCAACATTTTCAGGAAAATGCAAAAATCCCAGTTGCCGTCAGATGACCAAAATCAATATGGAATGGGTGCCAATGTTCCCATTTTTTGTGCAATTACTCTCACTTGTGAAAACATTATATGTAAGAAAAAAAATTATTCGTACGCATAATGATAACATGATTTTGTCTTACGCAAGCAGCCTGAATTTCTTTATCAAACAAACGTGGTGCAGGCAATCATGAGCCGTGTCGCATGAAAAGTTCCTGAATACGTAACACTGCCTTGCATCAGTCAAAACAGCTCTAAAACATTCCACAAACTTCTAGTTGAAAGCACGCAACTACATTTTTTGAGTCTTTTCCAGTCCACGAATTTACGGAAAATGTAAACGAGATGACCTGTGGCGTGTGAAAGTTGAGTCTCTTTGGAAAAGTTTGGAAACAAATTAAATTAATGTTCCAGTTTTTATTTTTAAGCAGACAAATTACAGTTTCTAGTTTAAAAAACACTCTCAAGCCCCACCACATACTGCTAGGATACATTATTGTGAAGCTTTTGTTTTCTTGGAAACAGGTTCAATTTAGTTTTTAGACTAATGTCACCAATTACTGCAGTTTGATTGCTGTACCGATTTTATTCATCAGAATTGTATAATTTGTGTTTGAAATATGTTTTCAGAAAAGTATGCTGGTAAATACGTTGTAAATATTGGAGGGCATGAGAGGATGCTATGCGTAAACAAGGTCATTTTCTTTACCCAGTATACTGGTCAAGCTAAGGACAAAGAAAAGAGTGATGGAGCACAGTGAAAGGGGTTACCGCTAAGGTAAAAATCTTACTTAAGGTCTTTTTTGTAAGAATCTTTTTCCTACAATCCAAAACACAAAAGCTACTTTCATTAATAAGAAGTAGGCCACCCTTATAACATGTGTAACCCACAATACACTCAAGATGGAACAGTGTTTCCCAACCTTTTTTTTTAATAGATATACCCCAGTTGTCATACATTTTCAGACAATGTTTCACTTCAAATCTTTGACAATGTACACGAAAAAAGTGACATATTGCTTTAGTCCAGGATGTGCTGATTGAAAACAACAATTTATTAGTGTGAAAAAAAAAACTTTCCTTTTAAGCATGAATACCATTTCTGTCATTTGTTTGATAGCTTTGAGGTTATGTCTATTACCGACTTTGCCTCCATTAGGCATTAACTAACCTGAGTGAATGTGGCCGTAGAGGTAAACAGGTGCAAACATGAGCAAAAACACACAATGCACATGAATGCAGGAAACCTCATGCAAACTCAAAACGGCATGCACTCGCTTGCCCGAGCTCCCACCTGAACCCGTGAACCATTCAGGTTCGCTCTTGCGTCATGGCAGGTACTGGTCAGATAGGCTTTTTCCGCGTCCTGGTTCAACCAATCGGGTTCAATGAAGAACGGAGGCGATCAGCATATTCTAGCCCATGAATATTGAACCTGCTTACTTTCTGACCTCAGGGACCAGGAATAGTGAAAATCTGATGGGGAAAAAGCCTACACAAAGCCTGCTCTTATAAAATACTTTATACTGCCAGTTACGTAGAAACAAGAAGCCACTTTGGTTCGAAGTTATCTTGACTGGATTGACAGTGAATAGGGAAGATACAAATCTGGTGACTTTATCTATCCATCCATTATCATTATCCTCTGTAGGGTCGCAGGGGTGCTGGAGTCCATCCCAGCTATTTCGGGCAGTGGGCAGCGGACACCCTGAACTGGTTGCCAGCCGGTCGCAGGGTACACAGAGACAGACAACTCACTCGCTCATTCACACCTCGGGACAATTTGGACCGGCCAATTATCCTGACGTGCATATTTTTGAATGTGCCCTGAGGAAACCCATGCAAGCACGGGGAGAACATGCAAACTCCACACAGGAAAGTTTGACCTCATGACCTCAGTACTGTTCCGCACACGCGCTGCAGTGCTGCCCCTGATGACTTTATATTGAACCAAAGTACAACTACTGTATGTAACAGAGGTTGAACTCAGTACAGTAGATTATCACCTCATGATCAAGTTGGGTCCAGGTTTAAAACTATATTATACAGCGGTACCTCTTTGTAAGAGCTTAATCCGTTCCTGGTTCGTGGTCCAATTGCTTGAGTAATGAGCAAAATAATTTAAAAACTAATTGTCCTGTTTGGACCTCCCAAAAGCCTTAACGTAAACCCTAAATGGCTCTAAATCTTCCTGATCACCGAAAACATTCTAAAATAGTAAGAAAACTATTAAAATTATTAGGAATTAAAAAATGTGAATTTATTATCATTATTTACAATAGAGGCAGTCGCCTTTGTGTGTGGTACACACATACCTATCAACTTATATGTTTTCCACGTATTTCATTCTTATTTTGATATTTTAAAATTGTTTGCGCCGTGCAATTTTTTTTGAACGAGTCAAAAACATATAAAAAAGACCAATCTCATCTTATGCATTTAGGCTCTAATCCGGATAGTCTCGGTCAAGGATGGCAGACGACAACGTCATCGCAGTTTGCTAATGAAGAGGAAGTCTGTGAAATCCTGCTTTGCTATGTAGAATAAGCAACACAAAGTTTACTGCTAGAGGATCATTTGCACTTTTTATTTGATGAATAAAATCAACCCTTTTACACAATTTCTTTTAGATAGATAGATAGATACTTTATTCATCCCCTTAGGGAATTTACACATTTTTTTTTTAGTCAGCAAGGTTTGTCTTGTTGTGAGTAAATAATGCTATGTTGTGTTTGTAAGGTTAATTATTGCTTAGTAAGTGGAAATGTAATCGTTAATAAACCGAGCGATTGGCTGAGGTTTATAGGAATGAGACAGAGAGACTTTTACGTGAGCACCTACTGTACAGTTAAAATTAAAGTTACCATAACTTTAAATTAACGTACACACATAAATGCATGCGCAACCTGGGACTTTCTTATGCTGGCAGTAAGCGGTCTCTAGTGGCACCCTATGGGAATGCTTGTCACCTCGATTTCCGTTCATATGATAAACAATACTTTTGTTCCAAATAAAACAATGATATCGAAATCCTCGTGTTTGGAGGTGCTCGTATAAAAAGGTACCACTGTACAGTGTATTTCTAACACATGCTAACTCATGCTGTAAGTAAATTGATTGAGCTGTCTGTGAGTGGAAACATTAGAAATTGAAAATTGGTAACTAAAATCTTTATGGTGATAACATGGAAACTATAATACTGTATTTTCTTTCATTACAAAACAATAAGACACACACATTAAACACATTGAATAAAAATATAAATCTGTATCTTTGAGTTTGTGATGTAGTTTGTGGCATAGTGATCAAACATTTACCAATAACTCAATGACCAAAGTTAAGGTAAGGTCACTAACTCCTCTTGAGTGTTGTTTGACAAAAAGTACAACGAAGCGGTTCCATAGTCCATTGCCGCAATATGTCACATGCTCATGCTCTATCTATGAAGCTCTTGGGAATTGGTGATCATCATGCAATCAACAATTTTCGTGAAATGAACACTCTGCTCATCAGAGTACTCAAAACAAATCGGTCAACTTCAGAAGGGCACAGGCTGATCATAACGCCGGCGGTAGCATCCCTCTCTCAGTGCTCAAGGGCAGCAGCTCAGCAATCTGACCCTTTGACAGAGTGAGCACAGCGGGTTCTCTGCCAGGCCCCAACAGTGAGGTTTTGATGGCTTGGTATGACGTTGTTGACCGAATGGACGAGGAACTTGATCTGGTGTGGCTCAGATCACCACAGCTCCAAGAAATATTCCGGCCAGCAGCCTCACCCCAATGGGTCCACGCCCCCTGCTGCCTCATTCATACTGTACTACTGCAGCGCACTTCCTACTCCCCTGCCCAAACCTCTTTCTGAATAAGACACTTTTCCTTCCCCTTGCCATGTAGTGGGAAGGTAGGTCCTGGGATACTCCCAATTCCTGCTCGTCCTCATACCACTGCTCCCACCAAATCAATGTGTCACAGGTGGGACTGAGGCTGGTCAGCTTCCTCTTGAGCGCACCACTTTCTGCCAGTCCTCAGCTCATTCTAGCCTCTGTACAGCAGCACCTCTCATGCCAGGAAAACCATAAACTTCAGTCTGATAAGGGGAATTTGTTGTTCCTCCCGTGCATTGCGATGCTGCAGAGGGTTCAAGGAAGGCACAGCCATTTACTCAAGCAACATATAACCTTCTGCTCAAGGCGCTCTAAAGTGGTCATTGGCATATCGTAGACTAGCAGTGGCCAGAAGAGTGAAGGCAAGATACCATGTTGGTAAACCCAGGCTTTACAAACCCCTAGTAGCCTTGCCTTGTCCACTGCTGTCAGTCAGGCTCCCAACTCCTAAGTGTATAAAGTGCATAAAGTGCTGTGGTGTCCTTCAAGGTGCTGCCATATATCTTCCCCAGGCCCTTGACTGGCTTCACTCCCACTGATGAAATCTAGGTGTCTCCTATGGAAAAGTGGAACTTGTCTGATACCTTCCCATTCCTCACGACCAGTGACATGGACTTAGTAGATGGTATTGGGTAATAGTCTAACTTAGTTTTTTTTTCTTGTGGGGAAGTCTTTGCTTATGACACTATCCTTTAGTGGCTCAGATCAATATAAAAAACACTGAAAGATTATAATTCAAATAACTCTTTGTGACAGCTTAAACTCTGTCTTTAAGAAACTGGACTGAAAAAAGGACGGACACACATAGTACAATATATCAATATGTAAAAAACATTGTGAATCATTTCATGTACTTGTCAAAAGGGCAAGCGTGCATGTAATGGATTAAAAATATATAGAAAATATCAGCTCTAAGGCCCATGTATGTAGCACAGAGCGTACTCTTGTGAACACTTGTGTAACACATTGTCAGTCAATCGTCTAGCAGGTGACTGTATGGGTGTGTTCCTTTGGCACGAACAAGATGTCCCATTCCAATTAACGCAGTGGTTGTTAATGAGCTGTAATTAGGCTCTAAAAATGCAGCAAGATTGTGTTTTAATCAACATGGTGGCATGCGCTGTCACTTTCCTTCAGCAAAGTGTGTTTTTAGCCCATATTCTTGATGTGATGACATGAAGCAGCCCACAAATCACCCACAGTATGTTTAGACACTTGCAATAATTGTTCACGAAATGATGGTACTGGAATAGTAAAGACAATTTTGGCGGTTCAGGCATCAGTCTGTTTTTGTTTCCATAGGTAAAAGGCACATCTGCCCAAAACTGATTATTATGATTATGATGATTGTTTTAAGATTTTTGTTATTACCTTTCTGTCTGTCTGTCTGTCTGTCTGTCTGTCTGTCTGTCTGTCTGTCCGTCTGTCGGTATGTGACAGTCTATCCATCATTGAAAACCTCGTTCTCTTTGTTTAAGGGCTGTCAAAAGTTGTTTTATTAAAACGTGCTTATGTAGTTAAATGTTACAGGATACTGTAAATACTGAACAGGCCACAATCACACGATCCCCTGATCTGAAACATACATGGAAGCAAGGAAAAAGTCTTAACCTTGTCCTTCCAGGATGTGTACTCCTCTTCCTCTGCTCTCTAATCAGGGTTCTGCTGCCTGAAATATTCACTTAGCAGGTCATCTTTTGTGGCCTTTGGTTTGATGTACTCTTGGAGTTTCCATGTTTCATCTTGGACCATGGCATTGATGCTCAGAGTTCAGGAAAGGATTGTGGCGGCGTCACGAGAGAAGGCAAGAGGGAGGCGGCAGGTCCGGCCTAGTGCTACGCTATGACTGGACTGAGGGACGAACAGAGTTGGTGGATACAACCGGAATGTTTGATGTTTGATCTTACATTACACATAGTCCAGTGTTTTTCCCGAATTGCTCAGTCCACATATTGAATGGATTTGGTAGTACAGTCCATAAACATGCCCGATTAAAGTCGCCGTCGACGATAAAGCTCCGTTGGGGTGTGCAAGCTGCTGTTTATTGATAGCAGCGGGCAGGAGATTTAGCGCTATCCTAACGTTAGCATCCGGTGAAACGGTTAGCGTTGGAAAGTAAACAGCAAACACAAAGACCACAGTTAACTCTCCCGGTGCATAGAAGTGTCTGCATGATACTGCTAGAAACTCCATACCGAGTGAGCAGTGTGTGTCAATGGTTCGGCTGTTATTGTAGCGCGTAGTCTCCAATCCCTGTTTTTACCGGAGTCTTCGTCTCGTTCGAGCCGGTGATGTAATGTGGCGTCGGGAAAGCCAAGACTCCGTGATGTCAAAAATACTCCAATTCCGGACGTTGTTGGTGGCGATCCGCAGCTCAAATTCACTCATTGTGGACGATGGATCTGGCGTTGGTTGAACATGTCTGTGTGGTCGCCTTCTTAGCTCAGACTCGGCTGGCAGCCTTTTCCTCATACTCCGTCGTTGTCGGCAGGCAGTTCATCCAGGGAGATCCGGTGGTCTCTGTATATCCCTCGGGATTTAGTGGATATTATTGTATATGTGAAAGGAGTCGAAGGGAAAATATGAGGGATCAAGGGACAATGAAAAACAAAAGACGAACTGTAGCCCGAGCCGCAGCGTTTGCACGCGCCACCATCTTGATTCCTATTAACCATGAAAACGGAGGGATCTCTGTATAGTGAGACCCCTTTCTATTTCTCGCTTTGATTATCGCTGGTTCACTCCTTTGCAGATTTTATTTCTGTGATTCTCAATACTGAATGGAACTTTTCCGTTTAAATTCCTGGGATGTTTGTTGCTCCAAGAAACTCGTGCACCTCAACTGCTGCATTTGCCGTTGGTTGATAAATTTATGTTTCAAAATGATGACACAGTTTGCTTCCCAGCGAAGGGGAATCCATGGCTTTTCCTCGCCGATTTTTTTTAACTACACTCAAACATAGCAAATCATTTCCTGAATAAGGCACCTGTTCACACGCTTTGCGAGGCTTCAAATGTCACCATATACGTCGTCAACACGCGCCTCGACTGGCCGTTCAGGAACAACACATCTTCATTACTTGGCTCATGCTTCAGAGAATCGACCTGAAAAGCCCATCACTAATTTTACCGTTTATTTACAACAAGATTGCAACAACTTGTCATGAGCTCTCTCTCTACCGGTAACCAGTACCAATCACCTCCCTGCTCTGTCACTGCACCTTGATCTGTTCCACCTGTCTGTTCTCGTTTACCACAAGCTGTTCTGAATTCCCTGCCAAAAAGCTCTGTATTTAAAGCCCTGCCTTACAGCCATCCTTTGTCAGATCGTTTGCAAAGCCTACACCCCTGAACCTCTTTGTCTGCGCTTCTGGATTCTCTTCTGCCTCGGTCTTCCAGACTGTTTTACCTAACCCAAGACCTGCCACATTAACGTTGTTGCTCGATTTCTCTTCACTCCAATACCCTCTCTCTCATTTCCCCCATCCGTAAATAAACTTTCGTAATGTGAAGCAATTGTGTCCTCGTCTGTCTGATCCATGCCAGTTGTACGGGAATTCGTACATTAATGTCCCACCTGCAACCAACATAAGTCGTCCAGCCAGCCCCCTGCTGGATTGCTCCAGCCTCTGTCCATACCCACACGTCCCTGGTCCCACATTTCTCTCGACTTCGTCACTGGCCTGCCCCCTTCCAGTGGCATGACGGTCACTCTCACCGTGGTGGACAGATTCAGCAAGGTGGCACATTTCATTCACCTCCCTAAGCTCCCAACCTCCAAAGAAACTGCACAAGTGATCCCTGAACACGTCTTCAGAATCCATGGCCTTCCCAAGGGCGTTGTTTCGGATCAGCATCCACAATTCTGCTCGGTCTGTTGGAGGGAACTCTTTAAGCTGCTTGGAGCCACTGTCAGCCTAACCTCCGGATTCCATCCCCAATCTAACGGACAGTCAGAGCGGGCTAATTAGGAACTGGAGAAGGCAGTGCGATGCATGACATCCCGCAACCCCCACTCTTGGGGGAAACAATTGAAATGAGTGGAGTATTCCTACAACTCACTCACCTGCTCGGCCATTGATATGTCCTCTTTCCAATGTGTCTCTGGCTACCAGTCACCTTTTTGTACCTGACAGGAAGGGGAAGTCACGTGCCCATCTGCCATTGCTTTTGCCCGTCGATGCCGGTGTACCCGGTCATAAGCCTGGGCTACAATCCTCAAGTCCCTTGCCAGCTTCACCGCCGGGGCCAACCGTCGCAGAACTGCTGCTACCATCAACTGTGTAAGCCAAAGGGGGTGGCTGTCATCCAAGGACCTACCGTTCCAGGTGGAGTCGCGTAAACTGGTACCTCGCTTCCTTGGTTCATTTCCCATCGAGAAGGTGATCAGTCGAACCGCAGTCCGGCTCCAATTGCCTAAGTTCGTGAGGGTGCACCCCACATTCCAAGTGTAAAATGTCAAACCTATTCATGAGAGCCCACTGGTCCCTGCTGAAGCTGCTCCTCGCCTCCACGCTTCCTCAATGGTGGTCTGGTATATACTGTATGGCACCTGCTGCGGTCCAGACGACAGGGTAGGGGCCTTCAGTACCTCGTCGACTGGGAGGGCTGTGGACCAGAAAAGGGTACCTGAATGCCTGCCAGTCGGATTGTGGACCGGACCCTAATCTCTGACTTCCACCGACTACATCCAGACCAGCCAACCATCCGTCAGGGTCGTCCTAGGGGTCGTCCTGCAGATGCTGCTACCAAACCTGCAACTGGTCCCCAGCCTGACCCAGTACCAGGCCCCTGATGTCATTGCCAGGGTTACTATCTTGTCCAGCCAAGTCCATAACAAGTTTTCTAAGTGTACCCATGCCTCCTATCCATGTAACGCTCCTCTGGGTTTGCTCTTTAAATCATATGCCCATTCAAAATTAGTCAACTACCAAGCTCCTGTATAGTACAAGCCATTGCTCCGGGGCACATATCATACTTATCTGCCCATGCCACCAGGTACCAAATAGTCCTTTTTCTATTTTCCATTTACACATATCAAAATAAACGGAACATTTCCAAGTGAGAAAATGATAGTGGAACTCGGCAGTGCACGACATCGATGGTAACAACAACAGCAGGTGTTGACGGAAAGGCCTGCTGAGTGTCATTAGGCAAGTAGCACCTGCCCCACTCATGTACTTACAGCATGGTTTGATGGACCTACTGACCCATAACACTTACTTGCACAGAACAATGTGTAAGGTTATATTTTTTTTCATAATACGTTTCCGAGACTGTGAACAGAAAGCAGGACTCGGACGTTTGCTAGGCTTACGGTATTGTAAGTATTGTATTTTTCACAATTTTACTATGGTGTTTTTTTCAGTGAAATTACAATAGTCAGTACTTGTACCGGTATATCCATGGAATCATCTTCAAAATATTAGAATACTTACGGTATGTGGGTTTTGTATGGTCGTGTAAACATGCACAGAAATTTGAATATGCTCTTATTCAGATTGTTGATAGTCTGATAAAGAGGGTTGGGTTTCTACAGTTTCTCAGGTGTTAGGGGTCACCTTTTGGAGGCAAACAGCACAATGCTATATGATAAATAATTTTGGATTCACAGTTAGCAAATTTCTAAAGTGTTCGAGGCACGGAGGAAAACCAATGAGATTCTCTTTTCCACAACACATGTGCTCTTGATAGAAAACACTGCTGCAATGTCTAAAAACATATCAGGCGCCCCTATGGATGTATGAATACGTTGTTTCCCCTTAGATTATTCATATAATATAAACATATAAAAACATAATATAATATAAGTATGAGCATAACAGGGGGCTTGACGGCACTTCTTTCAACATTTACCAGATTTTTAATGTACCAGGTTGTGATCCCTTCCCACATTGGCTCCTTGAAACGTGGCCCTGCTTGCTGTCTTATCTTTCCCGCTTTTGAAACATTGTAGAATCATGATTTAGTCAACCTGACTTCGGTGGATTCCATATGGATGGTGCCATGGTCATTTTCTGGAGAGTGTTTGCCAGCACCATGTTGTTGAGGTTAGCTACTTCATGAAGGCGTTGTTCTCTTTTATTGGTTTTTAGGGTAGAGCTTGTTCCACATGTTTGATGATCATTTTTTTGTCTATTGAGGAAGGTTGGCCATCATAGTATATTCCACAGATGTGATAGGTGCACTGTGAGACAGTTATTTCAGCCTACCCGTGTAAAGTATTCTGATCTGAATTCAAATGCACCACCTCAAACCCCCTCTTTATGTTAGGTGACCATAAAGTTATAAAAAACACCGTCATAAAGAAAAAAAGAGTGGAATTTTATTTCTTTTTCTGAATGGTTTGAAACCAAATGAAATGAAGAATGATTTTAACCACTTACATGGTAATATACAAGTCCTTTGGAGATGAAAAGGAAGTGTTTGCAAAAAAAACACGGTTGGGAAGAGGACCACGGGATGCAATGTGTTGAAGACAGTTTGGCCGCTGGTTCGATCAGGCTTGGGCGCTGGCCAAGGGAAGTTCTTTAGTTGCTTGTGAAGCTGGCTCCAGAGAACTTTTTTAGCATCTAGTAAGCCAGGCCTCATTGAATGTCCTACAGTGTTATTATAATTACTTAGATATGATAAATCCAGTCCAAGGTATTAAAGTGTTGTTGCTCAGCTAAGGTTTTGCAGATTTTGAAAGTTCTGCACCTGTGAACTGGGTTTTCCAACTTTTGAATAAAAACTAAAATTTTACAACACTTGGTCTTACAGGTCTTCATTCATGCTACGCAGTTTTTGCCAAATTTCAAGGATTTCATTTAGTTTTAGAACACAAACCCACTGTCCCTTAATCATTTATCTTGTTTTTGAAGCCTACGCAGGATTGCTGGCACAGCTTGTCTTCATTTAACCTTAATTTATGATATGGGGGTACATCAAAGAGTTGGGAGCAGTGTATTTATCACCTAGGCTGTCAGTGATGTGTCTTTCACGAACAAACCGGCTCTGTGAGACGGTTCTTAGAAGTAAACGAAAGGTGGAGCCTCTCTAACAATCAAGAAACGGTTCCCTTCAAAACACTTTTTTTCTTTTGTGATTGGCCAATATGGATATTGTTCTTTCAGGGATGTCGTGTCTTTGACCTTAAATTTGTTGAGTATGAAAAAGTTTAAAATTGTTTTTTATTTCACCTTTTTTTGTACTTATGTGAATATTTTAATTTATGTTACCAGTGTTTTTCAGGAATAATGTGTTTTACATACAAATGTAAAATGTAACTGTTGAGGGAATAAGAGAAATGCTAATATAATTTAGTGGAATGATAGATTTTAGACTTTGGTGCATTAATAATAATAATAATAATAATTTCCTTTGTATTGTCATTCTTTGTAACAATGTACACAGAACGAAATGTCGATACACCTGACCCGTTGTAGCGAGCCGATGCAGCCGCAGCCAACAGAGGGCGCCGCCATTTTTCCAATTAGGTATGTCTCGGCCGAGGCGCGAACCAGCGACCTCCCAGTCATCGCCCCTAACTGAGGCATTCCAGAAGGCCTTTAATTTGCCAACTCAAAATCTGAACAGCATTATCGACACCTATATTAGGCTACAAGCCATGCCTTCAGAATTGTTCGTTAAGGCCTTCGGGCAGATTTCTGACCCTGGCAGCAAGCAATAGCTAAAATGACACCTGAATATTAAAGCACAAATCTGGAAGCTGCGCAACCAGGGGGGAGACAATGAAAGGAAGCTAACAGACTATTTGGAATTATTTCACAAGAATTCATGAACAAAATATATTTACATCACACAATTCTGATATTTTTAGGCCAGCAAAGAAGGCCTTGCAGGTCCTGAAGGCCCACCAATGCAGATAAGGAAAGTCAGGCACCAAAATGATCCGATCACATATTTAGAACATAACATATAACAATCGCTAATTAATGAAAATACACGCTTTACCCTCAGTATTTGCCCAAATCAAATATCAAACTGTCACTGGAAAATGAAATGAGAGGACGCCTAGTTCTGTCTGATACACATATGCATGCACACACGCACGCATACACAAATACACTAATGGGACAAGCTGTTCTGCCGATGTGCGAAGCTGTAACACACAGCCTGGCTTGTGTGCCTTCACACCTTGCATGCTCTGCTTTCCAACGGATTTGTTTGTTTGATTTTTACCTGGGCCCTCAGATGCTACAACAAATTCACACTGTTTTTGTTCTTGCATACATTTACCACTGATAAACTGTTTTCACCCTGATTGACACAAAAAGTAAAAGAAACACGATAGAAGTGAGCAGCTAATGTTTTTTCCCTTCAAGTTAGATGTACAAGACTGCACAGAGAGATCTCTTTCCTCTGTCCACTTTTTGAAGGACACAATGATCTTCCTCTGTAGTTGTGTTGTGTCTGGTCCTGCCCAGGTGCAGATGAATAAACGACGGGTGGATTTAATTTTATTTCTGCTTAATCCAAAAGTTGTCTTTTAAAAATAAGTTGTGATTTAATTTTCCTGACTTTAATGGAAAACAATTACTGTTCTTAAAAAAAGACTTGTCTTGTTGGTTATTATTGTTGTTTTTCTACTGACACTGCTACTTTTCAGACTGAACTTGAACCGGGGCTTTAAGGTGGTAAGTTTGAATTAAAATGAGCATGGTTCGCAAAGGTTTCCTGACGACGGTATAACTGTCACGTTGGAAACAAGGATGCCTGACCGCTAAAGTTACAGTGAAGGCTGAATCAACCAAACTTTTCCACTTATAGCCAATCAGCATGGAGAATGGTCAAAAATGACATGCTAGAGCAGTGATTTTCAACCACTGTGCCACGGCACTGTCAGAACCAGAACAGATGCAGGACCCAATCGAGTGACGTTCTCACACAAGCCTTTTATTTCACAGGAAATGGGGAGTCATGCACGTTAGGAAGCCGGTCTGGTGCGGAAGGACAGGAAGCAAGAGACAGACGACACCAATTCCAATTGCCCGAGTTGATATCGGACAGATTGGGTTGATACCGGACAGGAGGGGCTAGACAGGATGAAAAAAAAAGAAACAGGATATCAAAAATAAAAGGGAGAAACTAGACGGAATCAAAAACAGGAGAAAATAACAACAGGACAAAAACAGACGGAAACAAAACTGGAACCCGAATTTAAACAGAACAAAAATGAACGGGAACAATACCGGACTGGAAACAGGAAAACAGGACCGAGTCAGAACCCACGTCTTGTGGGGGAGAAGTTCGTTTGACGGGCTCACCCTGAAGCAAGAGAGCGCTGAGCTTTAAATAAACAGAAAGTCAATCTCTCAACGAGCCGCAGCCGGCACCACACGGGCGGGGCCAATTGGGCACCATGGCAACCGTGACACAAACGGGCGCGGTCAATTAAACGCCATGGCAACCATGACAGGCACACCAGTGCGGCGTGAGAGATCGTCAGGTGTGCCATTAGAAATTATCCAATGTCACATTTTAAACTTTAAAATTGTATAAAATATTTATGAATCATTTTCTGCAAATATTATGTCATTGTCAAGTTTCTGTGCTGTAAAAACTGGGGGTATTGTAAATTATATCGTAATTAAACATACAAATCAGTGTCATTTTATGACATTTTTAGTTAGTTGTGTGCCGCAAATTTTTCCCAATGTAAAAAAACGTGCCCTGGCTAAAAAAAGGTTGAAAAAAGCTGTATAAACAAACTATAGTATAAACAAACTTGCCGCCATGACAAAAAATGTTGGCAACCGAGTTGAAGAATGCATGGATCCTTATGTTGAGAAGACCAATAAGCTTTTCGCACGGCTGTGACATTTTGATTTAAACATTACAATAGCAACCAGAGTGTGTTGCTACTAGCACGTTAACCTTAGAATTCAGAGTTCCCGGGTTCAATTCCACTTACCAGCCTGCTTGTGTGGAGTTTGCATGATCTCCCTGTGCTCTCAGGCACTCCGGTTTCCTCCCATATTCTAAAAACATGGCTAGGATGGGCTTAGCAACTCAGTGACCCTTATTAGGGTAAGTGATTTGATAAATGAATGCATGCGATTTTGATGTGAAGTTACAAGAACACCTAAATGTTCCGTATGACTACACAGTAGATTAACACTTATTATTTTTGTTATTAACGTTGTTCTTAAAAATGTATAATTGTTCTTAATACTATTATTCCAAAAAGCGTAAGAACATGTTTGATGCCGCCCTTGTGCTGGGCCGTAAAAATATTGTCAGAAATGAACCGGTCCAGGGTACAGAGGTATGCTGACCACTGCCTTAATGTAATGAGAGCTGGTGTCCATTTTACAAAGAATGTTGAGTGAGAACCCTGTGTTTTAACCCTAAAATGAGTTAATTGCTGTTTTCTGTAACACAGAGCAGAAAGAATGATAACTATAAAAGCTTCTCACAGAGAAGTCACTCAATCACTTACCAGAGTAACTGTTTTCAAAACCAACCTGCTCAGTAGCAGGTTTTCCTCAAAGTTTTTCTCTGTCAGCCCCCTTTTTGGCCACATGCAAATCCGATTCTTTCATTCATTCTCTCAGATGGTTGATATTCAGTTAGCGGCACAAAATTTGACCTTCTTTTAATGTAACTTACATTTAAAGTTCTTTTTCTTTTTTTCAAAGTGCACTTTTTTTACACCAGATTTTGCCCAAAAATAACCCATTTGCCATATTTCTTATGTTAAATTCCATGTGGATGTTATTGTGGACTTGTGGTGTGGATTCTTTTCTTTTAAGACTTCTTTCTTTCTAACATTTTTTTAGGGCTCTGTAAAAGCTTTTCAGGAAGGAAGGATTTAAAAACAAGGCTTCCCGGTTGTCATGGGAACTTGTCAAATTGCGCATCAATTCATGCTGTCAGTTATTGAGCGCAGGTAATCCAATGGTAACTAGGTTTTTTTGAATGAATTCACTGAAGTTTGTGGTCGTACATCCGAAAACTCCATGTTTTACGTCCGAGGGTTTTGCAATTCAGAAGTCAGGGTTAGATTCAGCACTTGTTGAACCACCTTAATGAAATGGGGGGCAACAGCCTCAGCAGAAAAGCCCAGACCTCCCTATCCCTACCCACTTAGTCCAGCTCATCAGGATCCCAAAGCATTCCCACCCCAGCCTAGAGACGTAGTGTAGATGCCCGAGCCACCTTAACTGGGTCCCAGAGTTTTTCACCCTATCTCTCAAGGAGAGCCCAGCTACCCTGCCGAGGAAACTTATTTCAGCCGTTTGTATCCGGGATATTGTTCCTTCTGTCATGACCCTCAGTTAATGACCATAGGTGATGGTAGGAAATAGATCAACCGGTAAATCGAGTTATTGCTGGAATTGTCGTTAAGGTTTTGGTTGGGGCTAGAATTAGGGTTTATTGGAGTTAAGGTTTTCCAGCAAGCTGGGAGAGGGTTCGGTTTGGGTTAGGGTGAGGGTCAGGGTCAGGGTCAGGGTCAGGGTCAGGGTCAGGTTCAGGTTCAGGTTTAGGGTCAGGGTCCGGTTCAGGTCTAGGGTTAGGACTAGGGTTAGGTTTTTGAAACAATATTGCTTTCTCAAGGTCCCCCAAAAAAATTTTTTTCTGGGGGTCCTTGGGAAACCAATTTTTTAGCACTCGCCATACAGGAAAATATAGCGTTTTTTTGTGTGTCTTACCTGCGTTCGTTTAGTCCATTAGGAAAGAGAGTGTTTAGTTTTTTTATCCAGTCTTTTTCTGCTAAGCGTCTTTCTTTTTGTGTCCAATTGCTATTTGTTTGAAGGCCCGATATTTCTAAAGCTTGTATCCCATGATGAATGAAGTGTGCAACAAGATGTGTATTAATTTGTCTAAGGTTCCTAATGTTGTAAATGTGTTGTGCTAGTCTACATCTGATAGAATTTCCTGTCTCTCCTATATATTTAATGTCACAGTGTTTACATTTTATGACATAAATACAGTTTTCTGTGGTAGGAGTGATTCTTTGTTTAATCAGGTAGTTTGTTTTTGTAATGGTGTTCCTAACTGTGGTGGCTTGTTTGTAAAATGTGGGCGCCTGTGTTTGTATTGTGTTAATTTCAGGTAGTTTGCTTTTTACTAAGTAATCTTTGAGGTTTTTGTTCCTTTTAAAGGCTGGGATGATTTTGTAATCTTGAATTATGCCTGTGTTCTGTAGTGTCTGATTGATATTTTGTCTAATTTTTCTATTAGCAATTTGGCTAAATTCTGAGTACGTGGTAATTAGGGTTAGGACTAGGGTTAGGGCTAGGGTTAGGGCTAGGGTTAGAGCTAGGGTTAGGGTTAGAGCTAGGGTTATAGCTAGGGATAGGGTACAGTGTCGTGGGTTCAAACAAACTTACAGTTGTGAAGTCATAATATTGGTTAGAGCTAGATTTAATGGTTGGGTTAGGGTTTTCTCAGTGTTTGTTTGATTTAAAGTTGGGGTTAGGATTTTTATTAGTTAGCATTTTTCCTGAATTTAGGGTTTTAGGAAGGACTTTTTTTCATTAACAGCAGTTGCTTAAAAGTAATTACTGGTCGCTCAACTGACATGTAATTGACTTACCCATGTAGTGTCGTGAGTTCAATCCCCAGCTATGTTACTGGATGGAGCAACGCCTATGCAGACACGGAAAGAACATGCAGACTTCACTTGTAGAAGCCTCTGGACCGTGAGGCTACGCGCAAACCACCCAGCAGCGTGCCGCCCACATTTACTTTTAATTAATGTAAAGTAAAATAACACAATTGATTAGAGTTGTTGAATGCAAAATCCTCATGTTGTTTCTTTTTTTTTGTTTAATAACCCGGTTTTATTTGCTTTTCTGTTTGGTGACCGGCCATCTATTGTAATTTCAATTGATTACCTATATTCACCCACAAAATTTACATTTATGCCCACTGATGGGGTTTTACAATCTACCTACATCTTTTTCGGGCCAGAGTCTTGATCACAATAATACATTTTAAATTTGAATGACAATTTAAATGAATAATAACAAAGTTAATCAAATAAGCCAAGAAAACACATTTCTGATGTGTTTTAATTCAGGGAAACCCAAATCCATGGGTATTGTTCTCTCGAGTTTCAGCAGTACACACTCAAAATCGAGGGAATACATTTTTTTCTACCACAGCTTAGATGTCAATTTTTACGAAAAATTAGATTCTTGTTGGATTGTTGGTCTTGGTAGCTTGCCACTCAGATCACCAAGATTTCGAACCATCCAAGGAATTGAATAATTTTACCGGGACAAAAAGACACTTGGCCAAGACTAATCTCGATCCGGTTTTTCATCAATTATGAATAAGACCGTCACCGGATGGAATCAAAAGAAAGAAAAGGTAGATTTAGTTTTACAATTCCAAGCAAGGTCTTGCCGACAATTGCTATAGATAATCTCAGGTCTCCAATCTATGCTGGCATGCATGTTCAGCAAGCAATGACAAAAGACGTGCTATCGGTTTTTGCTATCACGTCTATGATGCAGGTGATGTCTTTTTTTACAACACTTTATTGAAACAACGACTAACTAATCATTGTCGGCTAATCAAAATAATTAATTTCATTTGATAATTTAGTCAATGATCATTTATTTACTGCAATGTGTTTCCTAAATGTTAATATTGATTATTAAAATTATTTTTGTGTTGAATGTTTCCTTCATTTGAGTTATCCCTGGCCACACAAAAAGCTAACAATGAAAAATAGCTGGACACTATGAAGAACTACCATCTTCATTTGCCTTCATTGAAGATTTTATGTAGTCTGCCAGAAACCTTATGAATGACCTTTCCAGTAAAATGACAGGCTGACAAGACCCAGAAGCTTTGTGAAAAGGGAAAGATAGCAGAGCTTTTTTTGATTAACTGAAAATAAAATGGCTGAATGAAGAAAAAGCATATCCCAACCTAATATCGTCTGTTTTCAGTCCGTTGTGGTAAAAAGCCACATAAAGGACACAAATGAAGCAATGGGTCCTCTAACAAAGTAAAGCGACATTGTAGTAAGCCACTGACGTGGGTCCTTTTCTTAGGCTCACACTGGTAGACACGTGCCAGAAGCATACACTCGCAACAGCTACAATTCCTGCTGCCCGGCTCCCATTTACACCCAAAGCATGGCAGTAATTTTACGCTCATTGGACACATTGCGGGCACGTTTTTTGGGGGGCTAAATGAATAATTGTGAATGGTTAAACAACAAACATTTGTTGTCTAGGGTTTTCTGTTTGCATACTAGGAACACATGTCCCTGTGCATGACCTAGGAGGATGTCAATAACATTACCAGATTCTCGACTTCATACGCCATAGCAGAGAAGTCATCAATCCCGGACACCAAGGTGACGTATGTTTCGAGGTCTTAGTGACGGCAAATATATCTGAAATGTTCGGTGTCCTCTCAGGACTTCCCTTTGGACACTATTAGCGTGAAGGACAATGCTGTCATTTACAATATTGAATGGATGCTTCTTATTTAATCAGAGTACTGACATTTCTCTGTTCCTACATATGACTCAACCTCTTTTTCTTAATGGTCTTACGCAAGTGACTATTCTCTTCGCATTTGCATGCATCCTGCTGAAACTGGACTTTTGAGTAGTACTTTATAGGCATCCGTGTGACCTCAAGAGATGCAAACAAATGAATGGGAAAGAAAGTATGCAATTGATAGATTATGAACAGCAGTGCAACATTTTAATTGACAGTTACAGCCTCTTTATATGTTTTGGATAGCCATTACTAAACGGACCCAAAATGTACATATCAGACAAACTATGTGCGAATACATTTGTTCCTTAGCTGCTTTTCTTACTCTGGCCCAGTGGAGACGATAAGGTGCCTCGACCGCTTCTGTTATCCTGTGCCAGGGGTGAAGAGAAGGTCCATGGACTGCCTTTTGTTTCCTGTCCGGGCAGCGAGAATGTCTCTTAGCCACTTCTGATCCCCTGTACCAGGCAGCGAGAGGAGTCCATTACTGCTTTTGGCCATGTTCCAGCAGGGACAGACAAAGACGCTCGGTTGCTACTACCCCTGTTGCAGAAGGAAAGTACTGTCTGTTGAAGTTAAAGTCCAATTTTTTGTTTGTTTTTTGGTCTGTCCGGCCTCCAGCCCTTGATGAGGGAGGTAATGTCAGGGTCTTTTATGCCAGACCTCCCCCAGAGGGCGGCAAACGGGTTTGGAATTAGGCACAAGAGTGTCCATTATTCCCACACCCGAAAATGATATTAAATGACCCTTTTTTAACGACGGTTTGGACTGCAGACTCGGTCGTGTCATTGCCATTTCCATGTATTTCTATCCTGTTTTCACTTACCATGTTAGGTTTGTTTTTTGCTTATGGTTTGGACACTTTACTAGTTGTTTTAAGACTTGGTTTGCTTTTGTTTGTTCCGTGTTTTTTTTTATTTTTTTTTTAATAAATACCATCCTTTGTTGAGTACACCTGCCTCCATTCCAGCTTTCCTGTGTTTGGGTTCACAAGTGCCACAACAACAAATCAACCTTCTCAAAAATGTACAAATGTGCAACCATAACAAGTACACACTCAGTAACAATTGTAATAATCATGAGGCTGTCACATGATATGGCGATATGAATTGATTAATGTTTAATGAAATTAAGTTTTTTATTTACTTTTTTACATTTATTTAAGAAAACTGTAAATCAAAAAGGCAAGACTATTAATTTATCATGGACGATTGTTATTGTGCATTTTTTTTGTCCAATGCTAGGAAAATGCACACGTGGAACAGAGGAGCGAGGGAAAGAAAACAAGTACAAACATCACGTCATGTCCTCTCATTAAGAAGGTTATCAGTTTGTAATGATCATAATTCACCCGATTACATCAATATCTTCAGAGGAAGTGACAAAATACAAAACCAGCATAAG
This sequence comes from Urocampus carinirostris, assembly GCF_059441175.1. Classification (NCBI taxonomy): domain Eukaryota; kingdom Metazoa; phylum Chordata; class Actinopteri; order Syngnathiformes; family Syngnathidae; genus Urocampus; species Urocampus carinirostris. The sequence continues at coordinate 47,964,520 of NC_142349.1, read as the reverse complement.
AAAACATTGATTAGTCATTTGATTCAATATGAGACCAAACTCTTTCATCCTTGCAGTTTCCTCGTACATCTTGGACACGTGAGATGGCTGGTCTCACTGACATACTAATACTACTGAACTCATTAAATAGGCCCCGCTCGAGAATACAGGTGCATGGAACACATCTGCACGTGAACAGAGGGACGCCAGTCGATACTCAATGTACACATTTATTATGCCGACGTGCCAAGCAGGTGGGTCAGTCAGTCACTAAACAACAGCTGCAGCTACAGCTGCATCACGCGAGTGAGTCGCTAAACACGTGCGGATCGATTATAGACGCCCGAGTGCTTGATAACTCAATTTGAAATTTCGCCTGGGGCTTGGCTAGAAATTAATATTACTGCTCAAAAAAGGAAAACCAGATTAAATTTACACTCAGTTGGTGAAAAGAAAAATTGACGGGAGTCCAAACAGGGAAAGGTGTGAAGAGAATAAGTAATGAAATGGATGAATGGGAACATATGCCCCTTTTCCATTACACGGATCTGGCCCCCCTTGCGTTGCGTAGCCCGAGCTTTTTTGGTTTTCTATCATGGAAAAGTAACCAGTTATTAGTCCCTGGGAGCCCGGCCTTAAGTACCCTCTCTGTTCAGGTTTTATACCCGGACCAGGGACTTAAAACGTCACATGCATCACTGCCGATCACTGATTTGTTCGCAACGTTGGCACAATGCTGATTAATGATTGTTCAGAGAGAGTAGTAGAGGAAAGAAGGTTCAGTTCGTCCTCCCCGCCATTTTAAAAACAGCGTCGCATGTTTGTATTTGGCCGCAACTAACACCATTTTGAAATTATGGCTACCGCACAAAATTCAGCCCCAAGGTCTTCTGACGAGTGGCAGTGTTTCCTCACTTTTGTCTCTTTACAAAAAACTGCCACACACAGACTACCAAGTACATTAACAGCTTCGCTGCCTGTTCATTCATTGCCGCTTGTCTGAGTGTGAGTGTGCTTCTGGTTCGTGGCAACGATTTGAGCCGAAGGTTCGTGCCAAATAACATGTTTAAAATGATAAAGCAATGCACAGCCAAAGAAGAGCTTCCCCTCTCTGCAAATCCAGAGCAAGAGCCAGGAGTTCCACCCTGCAGATGCTCGCCGACCATCGGAAATCTTCCCCAAAAACGCCTTTAGAGTTGGAGAAGCATTGAGATGCTCCTCCTTGGCCACAGCAGGACCATCCATATGCTCTTTCGTTCTCCACCGGCGAGAACAACGTGGCCCCTCTTCAAGACGACCTTGCGAGGTGTCCTTGATAAAGATCAAACATGCGTAGAGCTGTTACTGCAAGAAAATCCGGGAGGCACGGCTTAGAGTGGAAACTTGGAGTCTAATCAGAATGTTATCGTCCAGGACAATTGCAGTCCGTGTGATGTTTACATAGTGAAGGATTGCTAAGAGAGAAGCTGGAGAAGTTGACCATCATCTCTAGTGATGATTCATTTGCAAACAAATCGGTTGTCATGTTGTTCAAAACATTAGAGGTGATTTCTGTTTTTTTTGTTTCAGTTCTGATATCAAATAAATGTGGATGGGGTTATATTAGCAACACATGGACAAACGGAGGACAAAGAATCAGTCGAAAGCTATCTACTGGATCACTAGGGTTACAATCATCACATGAAAAGGCTTAAGGTCTTATCTCATTATGACAATTTTTTTGTAATTTAAAGGGCAAAGAATGTTGTTTCACTTTTTGTTATATCAAACTTACCCTTGAAAGTGACAAAGGTGTTAAATAAGTGCAGCCATAAGTTTATATATGTCAGGACGACCAAATTACTTACCACAATGCAGTTCCCTTCGTTCAGTTCAGGATGGAGAAAGACTTAGCACATATTGGAGTGGGCTGGAACGGCTACCCCATGTGCTGGATATGCCGCGGCAAACGTGGAAATTACGTATTTACAGCTACAAAATATGTCTGTGCTGCAATATATGCTTCCCACAATACCCTTATCATCATTCATTTCTAAATCTTGTGCGCTTAGTAATAACTCTGCGAGTAAGCTGTACAACACACCAGTTTAATGTCTGACAAAATTCTTTCATGAAAATCTACATTTTTACAGTCTTGTGCCCCTTATTATATATAAAAATCATCACAACAGACTATTATTTTGGAAGTGCGCCATATAGTGCGAGAAATAGGGTGGAAATGTATCTTTACGGGTTGTTGTTTTTTTATGCGATGGGGGGATTTTTGTTCTGATCGCAGTACTTCCTGTGTTAAGTTACGTAATGCTGTTTTTGAAAATAACAAAACACCTATCTTGTATATTTCGGAGTTACATTTCTGTTTTTCACATTTTGAAACCTAGGTTTCAAAGGTCACATCCAAGCCTTGCTCTTCCAATTCAGTAAACAATCACTGGGACAATTGGCAGTCATTGTGACTATCTCGTCAAACCTTGAAGTAGCTGAAAATCTTGCAAAACTTCCCTTACTGATCTGGTCCGCTGTGTGCATGCACGTGTGACTGCATGTGCCAGCAGTCAGTTAAGCACCTACTTGGAATCAATTTTGGGGATTCTTGTACTTGACATCCACGTGTTTAGCCACTTATGACCTCCTTCAGTTGATGGTTCTCAGACAGAATCCCAAAGTGGCCAATTGGGCATCTTTGGCACTCTGATTCCTTTTACATGTCTTATATATTCCTCAGCCTATCCTGCAATGTTGGGCTCTGCTTATGAAAGTGTAATTGAATAGCTTTTTGCTGCTCTCAGCTTAATCTAGCCAGATATCTCAAATCATTTAAATTTAGGACTATCATTAGAAATAGTATTTAAGTGATTGCTCGTATTGCGCAACAACTGAGATAAATGTGATACTTCTTTCTATTCTTCTATTCAATTTCAGTTTCCAAATATCAGGGATCGGTTAAAACAGTATTGCACTGTGGAGTCCAGCTTTGATGCCGCTGTAGAACTTCGAGCTGAAAACTCAACACAATAAGGGACAGATGAACCTACAGTCATACCTGATTTGACGTGGGAGTTTCGTCGTAAACATGACCTGCAATAGTCAAAATCTGTGACATAGAAACCTTTAATTATTTATTAATCATTCTATTATACACTAAAACTAAAGAACAAACCCTATATACAGGCTCAAAAATTTGTATTAAAACAAAAGTACTGTACTTTTATTTGTTTGTTGAGAACATCTGCATTGTCAAATTAATTCTGTAAATATATTCTGAAAAAGGGTGGAAACTACTTCATGACACTATCCACTTTTTTTCCCAAATGATTTTTTTTCTCACCATCATGTGGACATTATTGGAAAATAAAAATGTGGTGTAACGTAAATAGAATTTGCAAACAACCAAGCAAATATACTTTATAAACGTGAATTCAATCTTGCTGCAATACAGCACTGTTGATTCCAAAAGGGGTAGAAATCATTTCAGGACATCCAACCATCCATTATCTGCATTGTTCATCCTCAGTAGGGTCGCAGGGATGCTGGAGGCCATCCCAGCTATCTTTGGGCAGTGGGCAGGTGACAACCTGAACTGGTTGCCAGCCAGTCGCAGGGCACACAGAGTCAGACAACTCACACGTTCATTCACACCGAGGGACAATTTGAACTGGCCACATAATGTGACATGCATGTTTGTTGAATGTGGAAGAATACCGGACTGCCCGGGAAAACCCCCCGCAAGCATGGGAAGAACATGCAAAGTCTACACAGGAAGGTTCTCATCACCTCAGAACTGTGCCGCCGTGCTGCCCCCATTTCAGGACAGTATTAACTTATTTATTCAGTTTAAAAAAAAAAGAAATCCCAGTCCAAACAAACTCAAAGCAGTTTGGCAAAGGGCAGTTCAACATCATATGTGGAAAAAGAAAAAACGTTACATTAACTATGTTTGATTGAATGCACTACGAATACAGATGATTTACAGATTCTTGTTGGTAGAACATGTAACCAAAGTTATCCCTTCACTCATTGGTCACATTCCACCCATACATCTCGAGTCTCAGTGATTTTAACCATTTTCTATGCTGTCAACATAATTTTCCCATTGGAAACCAATGTTGGAATATTTCCACAAAGCATTTACAGTAATCCCTTATTTTTTGCAGGGGTTGGGTTCCAAAAAGTTCCTGCGACAGTCAAAAACTGTGTCATAAAAACCTTTATCTATTTATTAAATACTCTATGATACATTGAAACAAAAAGAAACCCAATTTACAGTCTCAATATTTGATTTAACAAATACAAGTGCTGTACATTACTTTTAAATTTTTTTTTTTATGTACAATCATATTATGATTTTTAAAAATATCTTGCTGCCATTCTGTATTGTACTACAGTGCTGAATGATTTCAGGACAGTACATTTTTACTTTTGGTATTTTATCGCCATTTTGTAGACATTTTAGAAAATGTTTTTACCTTCTTTGAGTGGTTCAAGAACTCTTATCATGTTGGCGATAGAAAGCGCTGCCTTTTGGACCCGGCTGCAGGTGCTTTTATCAGTTCGGAGCGTTTTGTTCACATGATGGCTTTGACAGAAACTGGAAATAGAAAAATATTTATTATTGTACGTTCGTCAAGCTGTTTTTCATATGTGTAAAACTCAGGCTTGCAACGTTATTGATGCATGGGTCAATACAGCAAAAAAAGGGGGATTCAACTGTTGCAGAACAAAAAAAAATATGTGAAGTAGCGAAACCCCAATAAGTAAACCGTGACATTACTGTCTCAGCATACCTTTCGTATCACCACACTTCCAACATTAATTATCCTTGAGCAGACCCATTCTGAAAAAGTCTTGATGGATCGAAATAATGTGTATTGATTATTTATTGGATGAAAAACATTTGAGATGATATTTTGCCCCCATCATGAAGATGCTATCACAAAACAAAAATGTGACGTAAAAACGATTTTACCTTCCTTTAGTATGTTGAGAAGTCCAACTTTGTCAGTTATCCAAACATCTTTGTCAACCTTTTTGGCCCGGCCACAGAAGCTTTTATGGGTCCAGAGCATTTTTTCACATGTTTGCTTTTAGAGAACCTAAAATTGAAAGATATTTGTCAGTACATAATGTCAAGATATTTTAAGTACCGTATTTTCCGCACTATGAGGCGCACCGTGTTATAAGGTGCACCTTCAATGAATTATATATTTTCAAACTTTTTCCATACATAAGGCGCACCGCATTATAAGGCGCTACAAAAGAGGCTGTAGTTACGTTATGCAACCATTAGATGGTGCCGCGCTAAAGGGAATGTCAACAAAACAGTCCGATAGGTCAGTCAAACTTTATTAATAGATAACAAACAAGCTTTCCACAACTCCATTCACTCCCAAAATGAATGAACAGCTGTTTTATCATTTTCTCTGTGGTAAAGCATTTTCGTGACACATCTTTAACATCCTTGAACAACAGCAAGGCAACACATTTTACTTTTCCTCCATTTAGTCAAAACGCAAAAAAAAGTCTGATACTGTTATGATAAATTAAACGTTAGTGCAATCGCAATATAGTGACACTCGTAATGTGCAAAAACAATAACAAGTGCAAAACAATAACAAAAAAGCAATAACATATTAACTGTAAAATGTAAAACGTAAACAGCTCATTCTCATGCTTCCTCCACTTCCGCACCATCGATTCATTAATGTTAAACTCTTGCTGCTGCTCTATTTCCGTGTTCGACTGATCGCCTTGAGTTTAAACTCTGCGTTGTAAGCGTGTCTCTTAATAGGAGCCATTTCAGGGTCTTTATACAAACACACAAATAAAAGAGAATCGTTGTTTAATATTTCCCAGTATGCACAGCGCACTTCTTCTTCTACGCGAAAAATTTAGTCGGTGGCTGCTTACCGTAAGTTGCGAGACCTGTCACGGCTCAATATTGATCCATATATAGGGCGCACCGGATTATAAGGCACATAGTCAGCTTTTTATAAAAAACAAACATATTTTAGGTGCGCTTTATAGTGCGGAAAATACGGTACATGTAAAAATCAGACTGCAACGTTATTTATGTACAAGTAGGCACAGGCAGAAAAGGGGCAGGTGACTTTTGTGCCATCAGAATGCAAAACATGATACACAATAGCGAAACCACAAACAGTCAATTAAGATACACCAAGTGATTACTGCTCATCACATACTTTATTATCCAAGTATAACCTACACTGTATTACGCGCACCCCAAATTTCGATTATAATCAGAATACAATTTTGTATCACTTTTTTAAGCATTGTAAGTCACTTATGTTGTTGAATACATGCAACCGTGATTTATTTACTGGTACTGTATATCTTTCAGGACAACTTTCTGTTCCATTCCATTACATAACATTAATTTCTGGTACAGTATTTTTTGGCTAGCTCTTCGATTTACGTACATTTCACCATGATTATCAATTTTGAGATTGAACGAGCCTGCCTCATGAGCAGAACATTTCCTCTTTGCAGCCTGAGTTGCCATCTTGGGGGAACCAACACATCATTAGAAATATGGAGAAAACTTAATTTTAACTTTATAGCACAGGAAATTGTCAAGTGCAATAATTAACTCTGATTTTATTGTGTGTGTGTGTGTGTGTGTGTGTGTGTGTGTGTGTGTGTGTGTGTGTGTGGCAAATAAATAAATAAATAAAGAGGTGCCCCACCTCTGGGCACGAGCCATTGAAAATAACCATATTTATATTAAAACGCTCAAGCAAGTGATTTGGATATTGTTTCTAGAAATACACCGGAGGTGTTGAGTTGGTCGGGAGATATGGTTGCATTCAATGATTTGTGACCGGTCAGGATATTTCCGACTCATTAATTATTGCGCAAATACAGTAATATACTACCACAAGACCTTGTGTGCAGCATGTTTAGGGCTATACAAATAAAAATGACTTGACTTGACTTGACATGTCGGTTGAATGGTTAGCATGTCCACGGCACAGTTCTGACGTCACGGGTTCAAATCCAGCTACCAGCCTTTCTGTGCGGGGTTTGCATGTTCTCTCCGTGCTTGCGTGGGTTTTCCCTGGGCAGTCCGGTTTCCTTCCACATTCAACAAACATGCATGTCAGATTATGTGGCCGGTTCAAATTGTCCCTAGGTAAGAATTAACGTGTGAGTTGTCTGTCTCTGTGTGCCCTGCGACTGGCTACCAACCAGTTGAGAGTGTCCACTGCCCACTGCCCGATGATAGCTGGGATGGGATCCAGCACCCACATAACACTACTGAGGATAAGCGGTGCAGATAATAGATGGAAGGCTTTTTGTATAACCCACACCCTGCCTTTTTCTTTTTTTATGCTGAAAAAAGGGTGCTATATATTCCGTACCTAAAATCATGCACAAATTGAATCTGACATCATAAAAACTGCCTTGGGTATGAAACAAAGGAGAAAACGGGACCTGTTACATTTCTAACATTTCCGATGCAAAAATCATTGAAGGGCTTGTAATTCAAAGAGCTTTAAACACGATGGTTAATTGAAGGTCATCTGCATGCCTGAGCATTTCAAATTAAGTGTAAAGTGAGAATGTGAAAGAAAATCATTTCACACCAAGAAAACATTTGAAAGGAAATGGATTTGATAGTACAAATCGTTATTAGAAAAGCACGTGCAGGGAAAAGGAAGATAGATTTGCATGCAATTCCGAGCACGTGTCATACATCTAAACACTCATACTAAGACCTTGTGATGTTCTATTCAGTTGCAGAATTAAAACCAAAAGAGCTTTAGCAAGGAGAAAGATGGAAGTAGAATGCAACTGCTTCATGTTTTGAATGAATTACAATTCAACATGATGGGTCTTGTTCTGTTTGTCTCACTTTCACCATCCGCCATCCATCCATCCCCCCATCCATCCATCCATCCACCCGCCACTAAAGTCTGAATTACGGATGTGTTGTCACAGTGTGAATTTATTCCCCCCTTTTTCTTTCAGTCATATTTGTCTTTATTTTATCATTATGTTTAATTGAACACTGATGAACATCACTTTGACACCATGAAAGGTAGTTTGTTTCAAGCTTATATAGCACTGTATATTTATTTCCCCCTTATAAAACTCAAAATGTAGGCATTAGTAGCTAAACCCCTGATATCAAAAGTGAGTGCACCCTAAGGTAAAAGTTCCTGACGTTCAATATTTTGTGTGGCCAATATTATTCTGCAGAACCACCTTAATCATCCTGCCAATGGATTTCACCAAAGCCTGACAAAATGCCACTGGAATGCTCTTCCTCTCCTCCATAACAACTGGGGGATATTCAAGATCTTGTGCTTCTCCACCTTCCGCTTGAGGATGCCCCAAAGATGTTCTATTGGATTTAGATCTGGAGACATGCTTTGCCAGTCCATCCCCTTTACTCATAGCCCCTTTAGAAAAGCCTTTGTCATCTTAGAAGGCTACTGGCTTTAGGCAAATTAAAAAAAAAAAGTTGACGATGTTTACATTATACAGACTGGAAAAGGGCCGACTGGCCTTGAAAAGATGTGTCAGTGTGTCCACGTGTAAGAGCATGTGCCCCCACACCACAGGCAACTGTCACATGCACACCTTTTTGCCACTTGACATTTTGTCAAGGCTGAGCTACTTCGCTGAAGAGCTCCAGGCAAAGATCAAAAGTGCCACGTTTGTCATCCAGGAAAATAGCCGTGCGTCTCAAGTCATCCGATCTTCCCATTAGGAAGGACAGAACTCGCCAACCTGTCTAGGAATTGTTACCCAAGCAGCACAGAATCTCAATCCTCATCAGCACTCCAGGTCTGTCACCGTAGAAACAGACTATCAATGAGGCCTGCTTTTAGTGTATTTGCAGTCTAACAACAAATGAAAACCCTTTCAACCTGGTTTCCTTTATTTCCCCATTTCTGAAAAGTATTCATTCCTCACAGCAGTGCCATGATGCCCTTCTATTATAGTCAGGCTTTTTTTGTCATATTGTCACCATGAAGCTTGATGTTTGGAACATATCTACTCTACCGAACTCAAGCAGCCACAAAAGCAATTTGTAAACCTTCCATTTGCACACTTTTGAGTTGAGAAGCCCTGTTATTATAGCTTCACCAGACACGTTAGTCCCCTCTTCCGAGACTTACATTTTTGATAAATATTCATTCAAAAAAGCTTTTCTGTCGTTGATGTTGCTAATGGCAATATACTAACATAGTAATAAGAAAAAAGGAACCACATTGATAAATTGTGTGGCGAAACTAGCAATATCTCAAATGAATAAAAATAAAGAAAACATCAAAAGCAATAACACAATAAAGTAATCTAAAGAAATGGATAAAAATACTTATTTCAAAATATGTCCAAAATGTATATGTCATTACAAAGATTCAATGCACACAATAATTCATTCAAAATGGAATTATTGATTTATTTTATTTTACTTTTCTCTATGATTGAATTTGGCATTTGACACACATCTCCTAAAGAAAATTTAAAGGTTTTGCAAGTTCTCAAAGACTCAATGATAATATTTGAGATGGCACTGTGTTGTGAGGTACAAGCGAGGAAAGTAATACACGGCACAACATGGCGGCAGGATGCCAGACATACATGGGACTGACCTAAGTGGGGAGGCCATGGTGTAAAAGAAAAACGTATTTCTTAACCTAATTTTTTAAATTAACAATTGCATGATGGATCATGCAGTCTTGCCTAGTATTCAAATCAATGTTTTTTTTTTACTAAATGAAAGTTTGTTTGGTACCACTAAGAGGCACTACATATTACACATTGTCCCTTTAAAAATGCTAAATATGAGGAAATACTTGATAGTTTTTGCATAAATTCTATATGAATATTTTATCATACATTCCAATAATTTTCCGGATAAATGCAATTTGAAGACAGCTTGTCTTTTTTTGCCATCCTGAGCTGTGATATCATTGGAGGAACACCAACACCTTAGCAGGCCAGTAGTTCAGATATTGTTTTACGTGTTAATCAGCCGAAAAGGTTAGAAGTATTTTAAACAAAGTTTCAGTAGTTTTTGTGGATAAAACCTAGGCGTTGTGTCTCAGGTGGATGCAGTAATGGTACAACAAAAGGCGGTCAGTGAAAAATGGGCTAACAGTCAAGCTGCCAAGAGGGAGATAACCGGGATCAATCAATGAGCGGCAGCTATAGCGACGAACGCAAAGCCGGCCATGGCTACAGCGAAACGGTGCTGACACCAGGCTAGCCAATTAAAAAGCATGCAGTGAGGAGCCAGGCTAACCAGGAACCAACGGCTTTGGTCATTAATGCACAGCCGGCCGGGAAAAAAACAAGGGACATGGAAGAAACGGTGCCAACCACCGAGCGCTAACTGGGAGCAAACAAAATAGGAAAGCCCACAGCAGCCCGACGCTAATGGGACAATATTGTACCAACGGCAACACAGGAGGCGAAAAACAGAAACGGAAAGCTACAAATGCCTACTTCTAAGCAAAAATGAGTGTCTTACAATTACTGTTTACTACAATCGCCGTTTGTTTTGGAGGTTTACCTAGATGTTGTTGTAAGGGGAATTGCCATTTTGAAAATATTGTGTTCTTTCAATAATGTCACGGTGTTTGAGGAAACAAGCCAAATGGGTCAAAAGTGTGGAAAATTTTGCAAAACATTTGCAAAATTGTGGGCAGGAACACTTCACGTAAGAGGTAAAATCAGACCTAAAAAAGCCGGCTCGACCCCTGCCAGGGGGTGTAAAAGCCTGAACCTGCCTGCAAAGGACCAATTAACTGGATTTGAAGGACCGAGCCCGAAGTAAACCCGAATTCTTAAATTTTGTTTGTGAGGAAGAAGAGTGATTTTGGCCGTTTCTGAAAACAATCCTCCACCCACTGCCCCGCCAAGTGCCTGCTTCTGCGTCTGACAGTGCCGTCAAACAGCATTTGCGCCAAACTTTATTTGTGAGGATTGGTGTGATTTTGGCTATTTCTGACCAAAACCACAACACACACACGGCCGACGCGAGACCGATTGGCGGTCTTGGCATAGTCTGTATACATGCTGAAACATGCTGTAGAACACATGACGATGGAAGTATTAAAAAAAATAAAAAATCAGCGAGCCGGTTTTGGGCCCTGGCCCAAGATCGTACCCCTACCTAATTTTGTTCTGTGCCTAATTTCTATATGGGAATTCGTTTGTTATTTTTGACTTGCAAGGGAATCAGGAAAGGGGAGAAACACCCATTGCAACCTCTCCTACATCCAATTTTGACTGCATTACACACACAAGAGATTAGTTTTAGATTAGGATGGTCACTATAATGAATATATAATCTCACAGAGAAGTTCCCATATTCACACAAAATACAAATAAAAATCAGCAACACATTTAAATGATTGAAACAATCGTTTAAATTGTTGTCTTTATTTGCTATTTTTGTCACCTTCCGGCTTGCATGAGTTTTCTTCAATTAAAAAAAATGTAGTGGAAATTAATTGAATTAATTGCATTAAATAAACACTACCAGATATTAAATGTTAGTAAAGGAAAACCAATACTGAGCAATTTGCTATCAAATCTTAAATTCCTGAAACATAATTTATTTGTGAGCCACCGAAAAGAGCCAGAGCCCTCCACCTTTAATGCCATTAATTTACTAGTCTGGCCCTGGAGAGAATGTTTTTTCTGACATGTGGCCGCCAAGCTAAAATGAGATTGACTCCCATGATTTACAGAGATGCTGGGGGAAACTGAGGGAAGACCCCATGCCTGCCAGACCCACAACCTGAGCCCCCCAATATTTGGTGCATGTTTATTTATTTATTTGCTTGTTTTGTCTTTGTTCCTCATTTAAAACACTAAGATGATGGGATAGAGTCTTGGTCTGTGAAGAAAAGCTAACCATTTAATGGTCTCAAGTACATTTGCAAAAGTCAAATCAGAACAATGCACTAGAAAATATTCCCCCCTTGAATAGATAGATAGATAGATAGATAGATAGATTGTCAAGAGAGCGGGCGTGGTGGCGTGGAAGGGGACCGGACCAGAACGGAGGCAGGAGGCATGAAGGGAGAACTCAAATGCGTTGACGATCCGTAAGTTTTATTTAATAAATAAAAGTCGCCCAATACTCCGGGGCAAAACAGAACAATACAGAGTTCCTCCGGCACGAACTCAACGGGACATGGCATAACAGACTAAAACAGGATAAGGCATAACAGACTAAACAGGACAAGGCATAACAGACCGGGATTGTGAAGAATGAGTAGTAATGAACCCGCAACCGCAGAGCCCACCATGCAGCCTTAAATCAGACACACAATTAGTGGAAACTGCTTCAGCTGTTGCCCAGAGGGCGGGGCAGACTGGTCACCAAGGCGACCGTGACAGAGCCCCCCTCTTAAGGGACAGCTCCCGAGGTCCCAAAAAAGAAAAAATTACAACCTCACGCCCCGGAATGTTGACGATCGCGATTGGGGCAACCCTGCTCCCTCCTCCGAACACGCAGGAACGGGGAGAGGCAGGCGCCATCTGCGTCGGGCGGATCGGAATCGGCGCTCGGCAGGGGGGGTCTGGTGGCCAACTGGACAGGGGATGACAGATAAACAGGACAGGCGAGAACAGGACAGGCCGATGCAGAAGAGTCGCACTCAGGACAGGCCGATGCAGAAGAGTCGCACTCAGGACAGGCCGATGCAGAAGAGTCGCACTCAGGACAGGCCGATGCAGAAGAGTCGCACTCAGGACAGGCCGATGCAGAAGAGTCGCACTCAGGACAGGCCGATGCAGAAGAGTCGCACTCAGGTCAGGCCGATGCAGAAGAGTCGCACTCAGGTCAGGCCGATGCAGAAGAGTCGCACTCAGGTCAGGCCGATGCAGAAGAGTCGCACTCAGGACAGGCCAATGCAGAAGAGTCGCACTCAGGACAGGCCGATGCAGAAGAGTCGCACTCAGGACAGGCCGATGCAGAAGAGTCGCACTCAGGACAGGCCGATGCAGAAGAGTCGCACTCAGGGGGGCCAGATTCAGAAGAGTCAGGCTCAGGGGTTCAGGTTCAGAAGTGGCGATTCAGACAGGACAGGCGGAATCAGAACAGGCAAGACATGAGAGGGTCAAAATCAAAACAGGCAAGACATGAGAGGGTCAAAATCAAAACAGGCAAGACATGAGAGAGTCAAAATCAGAACAGACAAGACATGAGAGAGTCAAAATCAGAACAGACAAGACATGAGAGAGTCAAAATCAGAACCGGCAAAACAGGAGGAGCGGAGTCGGGCCGGCAGGCAGCGGAGTCGGCCCGACGGGCAGCAGAGTCGGAGTCGGGCTGGCACGCAGGGGAGACGGAATAGCAGGCAATCGGCACGGGAGTCGGGCAGGCAGGCATGAGAGTCGAACAGGCAGGCGTCAATTCTTCCCGGGACCCCATTCGAGGCACAGCAAGGGCCACGACGGGCGGGGCCGTGGTTCGAACGGGCAGGGAAGGCCAACTCAGTAGGCACCTGCCGAACTGCGCTCTCCCAAGTCGCGCTGGGATCGTTCGCTGAGTTCTATTTGTTGGCTGGTTCATTCTGTCACGAGACGTGGTGGCGTGGAAGGTGACCGGACCAGAACGGAGGCAGGAGGCATGAAGGGAGAACTCAAATGCGTTGACGATCCATAGGTTTTATTTAATAAAATAAAAGTCGCCCAATACTCCGAGGCAAAACAGAACAATACAGAGTTCCTCCGGCACGAACTCAACAGGACAAGGCATAACAGACTAAAACAGGACAAGGCATAACAGACCGGGATTGTGAATAATGAGTAATGAACCAGCACCCGCCAAACCCAAAATCCAGGCTTAAATGGCAGAACAGCAATCAGCTGATCTGCTTCAGCTTGAGTTCGGGGGCGTGGCATGCTGGTCGTCATGGCGACCGTGACATAGATAGATAGATAGATAGATAGATAGATAGATAGATAGATAGATAGATAGATAGATAGATAGATAGATAGATAGATAGATAGATAGATAGATAGATAGATAGATAGATAGATAGATAGATAGATAGATAGATAGATAGTAAAGGAATATGGAAGTTTGAATTTGGGTTTGTCTGTTGGACTCTCTGTGTTTTGTGCAAAAGTTTTGTGGAGTAGATCACGTGGGGCAGCTCTCAGGCAGTGGGAGGTGACCAGCTGTCTGGGGGCCGAGGCAGAGGAGGTTGACGCGCCATTCTTCCGGGAACGGGAGACCGATGGGAGCCAGCCAAGTGGCGGAGGAGATGCTTTGCTGAGCAACTCGGAAGAAGAAGAGTCGGCTTTTGGAAGGAGAGGCGTGCAGAGCTGTATTGATTTTTGTGTTAGAAATAAATAATAAATAAATCCACTCAGGAGTGAGAACTTTCTATGCGCAAATTGTTTGGATAAGTGGTGATTGGGAAAGGTCACAAATTGGAGTCAGATGATTAATGAAGTTTGTGTCGATTTAACAAGAAATTCCAACAATAGATAGATAGATAGATAGATAGATAAATAGATAGATAGATAGATAGATAGATAGATAGATACATACATACATACATACATACATACATACATACATACATACATACATACACTACCTACAGTACATACAGTACATACATATAAAAATGGGAAAATTTAATTATTTTATTTTTCAATTAAAAAAATGTAAAATAATAAATTCCTACTCAAATGAGCAAAATTCTGCACTTGTGCGGTAGTAAAGCAAAAAATTGTAGATGATTCATTTTGTTTGAAGATGCTATTAGAGATTATTCAGCAAAAAAAAAAAATCATATTAAGAAACATGTTCCCAAGAATATTGTCATTTTATGCGCTTTGAATATTTTTCTGAAAAGCGAATTCAACTTCGATTTTGTTTTTGTTTTTGTTTATTTGTTTGTTTGTCTGTTTGTTTGTCATTGACATCATAGGCAATACAGCCTGTTGAAGATAAAGTGGCTGTATCCTCAAATTCTGCTGATAGTGTGCCTTGAGGATTTTCCATTTGAAATACATGGTCTGAATAAATAGTTCACAAACACAGATCTTTACGGTCACAAATAATGTTTGTCTGCTATGTATCTGTTGACATCGATTGGAGAGGGAGTGTTACTTAAAAAGCATATTTAAACAAACCAATTATCAATGAAAGTGCAGTTTTGTTGTCACGCAAACTATCAGGCAGAGATAGGTGTCTGAAAGCATCTCTCAAGCAGATCGAATAGGGCACAACTTGGACTTTCTGGTCATTTTTTTCAAATCCATTCAGTAAAGCTTTGCATTAAAAGTGATCAAACGTGAATAAATCATCTGTATTCAAAACTAGGTTTGTAAAAATGTGACTGTTCTAAAGTTTGATTATATTTATCACCATGCCTAACAGCGTAACACATACATGTATTAAAAAAGAGAAAAAAAATATTACCATGGCACCTCTGGCGTCATTCACTGACAGATGAAACATTGTCACGCCTTCACTTGCGGAAATGTTGTTCCATTTCGAGCTCGTGTTCCTAAATATTTCATGTACGTTGATTCCTATATTTGCCACCTATTAATATTCATTTAAACTTAGGTGGTTTGCCATAAATACAATGCAATGCGTCATTGCAGACTGGTCTTTTTAACATGTCGAGGCTATTTTTCCACTGCTTTACATAGTAGGCTTGTATTTCTTTTGTGCTAGGTGCAGTCTTTAAATTACCATGGGAAGATAGCCGAAAGAGCTAACTCACAGTGCTGCTTATTGTGCATGGTAAGTTGGAGGTGAGCAAGTCAAGTCAAATAATGTCTATTTGTGACGCCCTAAATCACAAGGAGTCTCAAAGGGCTGAACAGACTACAAACTATTGCAAATTACAGACTATTACTACACTATCCCCTGATCTAAAACCTACATGAGGGCAAGGAAAAACTCATGAACCTCAACATGAGGAAAATGAAGAAATCTTGAGAAGGGACCACACATGAGGTAATCCTCCTTTTAGGAGGACCAGGCCAAAATAGATGTTGCAATCACAAACAATTAAATTAAAAATCTCATCTCATCTCATCTCATTAGCCGTACCGCTTATCCTCATTAGGGTCGCGGGGCAATTAAATTAAAAATAAAATATAAAATAATTAGAGAACATGAGTTGCACAAAGGCACCTGAACGCAGACAGGAAGCAGACAGTCAACATGTCCTACAACATAGAAAACAATAAAAAAATCATATCGTGACCTATAGGTTCACGTATCCCTTAACCTCCAGGGCCCAAGAGGCAGGACTTCCTGTTGTGTCGTGGGCATGTACAGCCTGGTGTTACCCATCTCCCCCCAGGCCCTTTTTTTTAGGTAGGAGATTGTTCCCCAACATGAAACAGGTAGTACTGGTTTCCATGGTTACCAGTAGCAACAGAAGCCTCCTGATCTGACTCAGATACAACAAATTCATCATCTGGTCGATGTTGTTTTTCAGTGTAAAGCGTCATTCCGCTCTTCAGAGATGAGCTGGACTTTGGCATTGATGGACAGCGGCGTGTGCGTATAAATAGTGATACTAGTCTCAAAATCACTTAGGAAAAACTCTTTTTTCATTGAATGTATGTATAGATATATATAATTAAGGAATATTTTGAAGTCGCAAATTAAATCAATCCATAATGAATACCTTTTTTGTGGCGCAGTGCGTTTTTAATGTTTGACCTAGAAGTTATGGTTTCCCTTTAAATGATGAATGTCTGCTCTGTAGAAAATCTACTGTTTAATATTTGTTAGAGGTTGATGCCTATTATAATTGTGTTCGGATTGCTATGCTTTGTTTATATTTGATTTCTTTAGTTTCACTCTGAGAGTGTATCAGAGAGACAGTGTTTCGACCATACACTTGGTGGCGCCACAAAGCTGGAAATTGAAGCAGATCTTTCAAAAAGTAGCAAAAACAAGGGCAACGTCAAGAAAAGTTTATTTATGCTTTAGCACCACCTTGCGGTGCATTCACTTATTGAAACAATTCCTGTTGTTTTGCCGTATCAATGTTTGTTTTCTTGATTGTGAATGGTTTCTATGATGGTGTAAACAATTGGGGGATTGTTTGGCTTATGATCGGGGTTTTAAACCTGGAAAAAAAAATAAAAAAAATAAAAACACACTTGCCATTTCTGAATTTGAGTTTTCATGATGCATTTCATTATTTCCTTGTCCTAGAAAGCTTATGTATGAAACATTTGCACTGCTTGGGCTGAGTCAATCCAATATGTCCTTCTAATTCTTTTATGTAACCCGTTCAGTTTTTTTTAATCAATCAATTTGCAGATTATAGCTTGTAAGTAGGTATTTCTTTGCAAGCTTCTGTGGCAGGCGATCCATGTCAATAGGGTTGTCACCAGAAACAGTTTCAGCATCAGCTGTTGTTATGAACTGAGGACCTGTTTGCCTAAGCAGACAGCTGCAAAAAATAAGAACAAGATATTAGCATGTTCCAAGAGCAGATGTCCCCTGCATCGTTATCGGTCACATTGTATTATGTGAACATTATTTGCATAGACCTAAGGTTTGCAATCTGTGGCTCTAGAGTCGCATGTGGCTTTTTAGCACTGTCCTAGTGGCTCCTTGGAGTTTTTCTCTTAAAAAATAATTGAAAACAAAACAAAAAAAAGAACAGTGAGGGACGACCAATCAATCAATCAATCAATCAATCAATCAATCAATCAATCAATCAATCAATCAATCAATCAATCAATCAATCAATCAATCAATCAAGCAAGCAAGCAAGCAAGCAAGCAAGCAATCAACCAACCAATTAATTTGTTTGTATGAGACTTTGAAGGCAACAAATTGCAGGTTAAAGTGCTATATAAACCTCAGAGCCAAGAAAAAAAAAATAGCGCCCGAATTCTCAACCTGGAGATAGTCTGCACCACACGACAACAGTAAAAATAGACAACATCAAGGAAAGTATATCCACAATGTTTTTGATCGTCTTAACAGGTTAGACCACAAAGAACAGTTTGAATATTATCCGGTTGCCAAAATTATAAAAAAATCCTCGCAGTGAATGGTAGAATTTGTCTAAGCAAAGCATGCGATTGTGTCTGGCAAAGCCGAACCAGCAATCACATGATGAAAATCACTGTTGGCTCCTGCTAGGTTGGAAATGACAAGAGCAATTGCCCACTTCAGAATTCAAGCTGACTGTATGATTGGGGGTGTGTGCCAGAAATCAACTGTTTTGGGGAGACATTAACAATTGATTCATCAATATGCAAAGTTAATCAGTTCTTCATTTTGACAAAAGTTTATTGTAGTCTTAGCTTTGGAAATAAAATCGAAATTAATCCATAGTCAGACTGCAAGTGTATTGCATAATTGCATTTGTAAAGGAAATGCTATTTAACGGTACTTATCTTGGTTGTTGTATTTTTATGAAAGACAATCGATAACATACAGAAGGTCACTCAGCAGCACACACATTCAGGCAGCGCCTTTCAATTAATTTCTGTTTTCCCCCCACTAGGAAGCACAAAACCTCTCGCGCCACCCAAATGAGTGTGCCACTGCCCCCCCTTGTGTACTGGAGGTGCATGCGCACTTTATTATGGGACAGTTAAAAATGTAAAAAAAAAATTACAGACGTTAAATGTACCCCCCTTGCTGAGCCTCCTCGTAGTAACAAGATGGCGGATAATTGTGTCAGGTTCAATTAGGTGAGTCTTATGTCATGTAAAAAAAAAAATCCTAATTTGTGTTTTTAATACAACAGTTTATGTGTATTACTATATTACTCAAATTGATATCGTTATTTTTGACGGATTGCATGTTTTTACAACCAGGAGGTGCTAAATGATACAGACTGTACCTTTAAGAAAGCCAACATTTCAACTGTATTATACAGCCAATAAATCAATAATGAAACACTGCAATTTAAATTATGTTATGGCGTAAACTCTAAAAACACTTTTCTTTTACCTTTGAAAAATTTAAAACAATTAATTCAACATCATTTCAAACCTCAAAGCTTGTTTTGTCTTAAAACAAATATCGCCGCAGTTTCTTTAAGGGATTATTTTGCACAGTTGTGTGATTCACGACAAAAAGCCTTGGTAGTAGACAATGCTAGGATATATAATCATTGTCCCACTTTCATGTATGTTTGTCATTCTGCTGTTTTTTGTTTAAAATGTAATGTCTGTTGCCACTGTTGTTACTTGTTCCTGGTTTTGTTAAAAAATATCCTTATTTTAAGCACCCTTGCCTCAGTTCCTGCTTCCCATCACATGGGTCCATGCCTAAAACATAACTTTTACGTTGCTTAGACATTTAATAGGTTGAAACGGCACGATTTTCATTGGAGATACGTTGATTCATTAAATAGGTATCGCCATTACAGCTGCACATCTAGGTTACTGCCAAGAATGTGACGTTCATGAAAACCCTTTGTCAAACATCTATTGGAGTTAACATACTATAAACAAAATAATTCAATTGTATTTAAATAGTAATTAAGATAATACATGAACATGCCATCATGCAAACTTTCTTTGTTGCATATACCTTAGGCCTTCCTGCTTGTAAAATTTGTCCAAAATGGGTGACATGTCTTGAGGCGTACAAAAGCAAAGCTGCAATTACGACCAATGAAAGCTTTTCTGGAATCGAGTCAAGAAACGCTGACAAAGTGAGACTAAACATCACCAACCACAGTTGAGGGATTTGCACATGTGCTGCTAACCCAGAAGCCACGCATCCTCCCACAGAGCCACCATCTTGCTTCAGTAGGATAGGCCCCATCCCGGAAGATGGAGCGGGACAAGAATCTTCACACGCGTACATGTAAATGCAACCTGTCATTATATTACTTTGTGCAAAGGGAAACAAGATTTCATGCAGACATGAAAGATTGGAGAGAAAAAAATATAAAGTTGCCACAACAGCTGCACAAAAGTAGTCAAGCTTTGCATTACAAGATTATTACAAGAATGGCTAAATGGGCAGTTGTTTCTTTGAGCTATGTTAAGGGAGAAAATAAAAACATGCTTTAGGAACACATTGTTGTTTAATATTTCAATTTTAATTTTATTAGATACTGTATATATTCTTCGCCAGTTTGAAACACAAAAACGCACCGACTCACTCATAGACAAGCACTGTCGTGATTACCTAACTGGAGCCACCTGAGGTAATCAGCTGGTGTGCTGGAACGCGATTTCCTGATTGGTGGAAGCTTTCTACATAAACTGTCAGCGTCCAGAGATGGACGTTCGAGTGTACTCCTCGTTTCCCTGAGTGAGCCTCCAACATTCAAGGTACCACGACCCCTTTGTGTATTCCAAGTCTGATTCTCGTTGCCTGACCCTTGTCTGTTAAAAGTTTACGATCTACTCTTCCGTCCCGGCCACCGACTTACCTGCTACGTTACTCGTCACGCGTTTCACCACGGAGTTGCCATATCGTCCAAAGAGGCTTTCTGCTACCAAGAGCCGACGTCCCAAGCCTGCTCCACCGAACCTTGTCCAAATAAATCCTTTAACTGACGCTATTGGATCCGAGTGCTTGTTCTGGTCCATGACAGAACACTCGAACCAAAAAATGGATCCAGCGTCATTTTTTCCCACCTCCGAGAAATGCGGAAATGCCGAGCAGGAATCCGCGCTACAGCGCCTACTACATACCGAAGGCGCGGTACAACAGATCGCCCATGACGTATCCACACTGGTCCGGCAAGTACAACGTCACCAACAATTTTTTGAGCAACAGTGCGAAGCTTCCCCGGCAACACGACCACAAGATCCGGTTCCGCCTCTTTCTGATCAGGTCGGCAGTGTTGAACCACGAGTAGGTTCGCCAGAGAGATTCAGTGGAGAGCCCGCCCAGATCCGCCCCTTTCTCATAAATTGCCGATTAATTTTTGATCTACAACCGCGAGCCTTTGTGAACGAAAAGACGAAGGTGGCCTATGTAATAAATCATTTGACTGGCAGAGCCCGCCTTTGGGGAACTGCAGAATACGAACGAGGGGCGACAGCATGCACCTCTTTTAGTTTGCTAAGCCAGGAAATGATTAAAGTATTTGATTCTGGTTCCTCATCAGTCGATGCTGCTCGTTCAATCTTGAACATCCGCCAGGGGAGACGCTCCATTGCCGACTATGCCATTGACTTCCGCACTCTAGCAGCCCAGAGTCACTGGAACGAAGAGGCGCTGGTCGACGCCTACCTCCATAGCTTGTCCGGTTATCTCAAAGACGAATTGGTATCCCACGCTCCTCCGGTAACTCTTGACAACGCTATCGAACTGACCGCCCGGATCGACCGTATGGTCCAGGCAAGACGCCGAGAGAGAGAGAAGATCCCAGCCAATCCATCACCAGGCAAAGTCAAGACATGAGTAAGATACCGAACCCCCCAACCACTTCTACCGCACCTCATGAGATGATGGAGGTGGACCGCACCTTTCTCTCCGTCGAAGAGCGCCAGCGAAGGCGTTCCGAACGGTTATGTTTTTACTGCGGCGGCCAGGGACATAGGGTGGTCAATTGCCCGTTAAAAGCCAACGCTCGTCGGATATAGGGGACGTCCGATTGAGCTCAGCTTTAGTATCGTCCCCCAAAACTGATAGACCTGTTCTCCGGGCAAATCTCATTATTTCCGGTTCATCTCAGCCCTTCCATGCCCTGATCGATTCTGGCGCCGAAACAAATATCCTGGATTTGTCACTCGCACACAAGATGGGGATACCTGTTAAAACCCTTCCTAACCCGGTATCAGCTCGGGCTTTGGATGGTCACCTATTAGGCACCGTATCCCAAATAACTGAACCCATAGAACTACAGTTGTCTGGAAATCACAGAGAGACGATCCGATTTCATTTACTTCACTCCCCTAACCAACCCCTTGTTCTGGGTCATCCTTGGTTGGTGCAACACAACCCCCATTTCGACTGGCGCACTGGGTCGATACTTGAATGGGGCATGGACTGTCACCAAACCTGTCTGCGAGCCGCTCCTTACCCAAATCATCCTGTTTCCACGAGGGCCCCACCCAATCTGTCCAAGGTCCCAGCCTGTTACCACCACCTACGGGAGGTCTTCAGTAAAGCTAAGGCCTCTTCCTTGCCCCCTCATAGACCTTATGACTGCGCGATTGATCTCCTGCCAGGGTCCGCTCCTCCTCGGGGCCGCCTCTACTCCCTGTCCATTCCCGAGAGGAAGGCCATGGAGGAGTACATTTCCGATGCCTTGGCGGCTAGTATCATTCGACCCTCCTCTTCTCCTGCAGGGGCGGGGTTCTTTTTTGTGGGAAAGAAGGACGGGTCACTCCGGCCCTGTATAGATTATCGGGGCCTTAATGAAATCACGGTTAAAAATCGCTATCCCTTGCCTCTGCTTGCCTCTGCATTTGAGCTTCTACAGGGGGCCACGATCTTCACTAAACTTGATCTGCGCAACGCCTACCACTTAGTCCGTATCCGGGAGGGTGATGAGTGGAAGACAGCATTCAACACACCCACCGGTCACTACGAGTACCTGGTAATGCCGTTCGGATTAACCAATGCTCCAGCCGTTTTCCAATCCTTGATAAATGACATTTTACGAGATGTGCTTAATCGTTTTGTTTTTGTGTATCTGGACGATATCTTAATTTTCTCAAAGTCCCTCGATGAACACCGAAAACATGTCCAGCTGGTTCTCCGTCGTCTCCTAGAAAAGTCTTTATTTGTTAAAGCAGAGAAGTGCGAGTTTCACGCCAAGACAGTCTCGTTCCTGGGCTACATCGTGGCGGAGGGGACCCTTCAGATGGATCCTGCGAAGGTATCAGCAGTCACCTCTTGGCCTGTCCCTGAGTCTCGGAAAAAACTCCAACAATTCCTTGGTTTTGCCAATTTCTACCGGAGGTTCATCAGGAACTACAGTTCGGTGGCAGCTCCTCTCACGCTTCTTACCAGCCCTAGAGAGCCATTTCGGTGGTCTTCCGAGGCTAATGCAGCTTTCAACCGTCTAAAAACTCATTTCTCTACGGCCCCCATACTCCAGGTGCCTGACCCTGCGCGCCAACTGGTGGTGGAGGTGGACGCCTCAGATGTGGGAGTGGGTGCTGTCCTGTCCCAGCGGTCTGACAAGGACCAGAAGATGCACCCGTGCGCCTTCTTTTCCCGGCGGTTGTCCCCGGCCGAACGCAACTACGACGTGGGGGATCGTGAGTTGTTGGCCGTCAAGCTAGCCCTGGAGGAATGGCGACATTGGTTGGAGGGGGTAACGGTGCCGTTCATAGTTTGGACTGACCACAAGAACTTAGAATATATTAGATCGGCCAAGCGGCTTAACCCTCGCCAGTCACGTTGGGCCCTGTTTTTCACCCGCTTTAACTTTACTCTGTCCTACAGACCCGGATCTCGTAATGTGAAGCCCGACGCGCTCTCCCGGCATTTCCAGAATTCCAATGAAACACCTCAGGATCCCGCAACGGTCCTTCCAGCTTCCCGTATGGTGGCAGCAGTTTCCTGGGATATCGAGTCCCGAGTCAGAGAGGCGTTACCCGATCAGGCGGGCCCCAGCTCCTGTCCCGAGGGTCGACTATTCGTCTCCGAACCCTTACGGTCCGAGGTCCTCCAATGGGGGCACAATTCTCACTTTTCTTGCCATCCGGGGTCGGCTCGGACTCACAGTTTCTTGTCCCGACGCTTCTGGTGGCCTACCATGGCCAAGGACGTTAGGGAATATGTCTCCGCCTGTCAAGTGTGCGCCCAGAACAAAGCATCCCACCAACGTCCGGCCGGTCTGTTACATCCACTTCCGGTTCCCCGCCGCCCATGGTCCCACATCTCCTTGGACTTTGTGACGGGGTTGCCAGTATCCAAGGGGATGACGACTGTACTAACTATCGTGGACCGGTTCAGTAAGATGGTCCATTTCGTGGCACTACCAAAGCTCCCCTCCGCCAAGGAAACTGCATTGATAGTCCAGCAACATGTGTTCCGCCTCCATGGCATCCCTCTGGACATTGTTTCTGACCGGGGTCCCCAATTCTCATCCGCGTTTTGGAAGGAGTTCTGTCGTCTGTTGGGTGCCTCAGTCAGCCTCTCATCGGGGTTCCACCCTCAATCCAATGGTCAGTCTGAGCGAGTGAACCAAGATTTGGAAACGGCACTTCGCTGTATGGTCTCTAGTGAACCGTTGTCTTGGGCTCGGCAATTGGCATGGGTGGAGTATGCTCACAATTCCTTGGTTAGCTCCTCCACTGGAATGTCCCCCTTCCAGTGCGTATATGGGTACCAACCCCCTATGTTCCCTAGTCAAGAAGAGGAAGTAAACTGCCCGTCAGCTACGGCGAACGCACGCCGCTGTCGGCGAACTTGGGCTCGTGCTCGGGCCACACTCCTTCAGGCAAGCAAGGCTCATTCCGTCGGGGCTAATCGACGGAGGAGTCCTGCTCCGAATTACCAGGTGGGCCAGAAGGTGTGGCTTGCATCAGCTGATCTTCCACTGAAGGCTGAGTCGAGGAAACTGGCTCCTCGGTATCTTGGTCCGTTTCCTATAGTAAGAATTATCAACTCCTCAGCAGTCCGTCTCCGTCTACCAAGATCTATGAGAGTGCACCCCACCTTTCATGTCTCCCGAATCAAGCCCGTCAGCCAGAGCCCGTTGGCACCCATTCCACCTCCTCCCCCGGCTCCACGCTCCTTGGACGGGGAGCCTATCTATACAGTGCGCCGCCTGCTCCGCTCCCGACGCAGGGGTCGGGGCTTCCAGTACTTGGTCGATTGGGAGGGATATGGTCCGGAGGAGAGATCATGGATTCCCAGCAGGCAGATCCTGGACCGATCTCTTGTGGCAGAATTCCATCGACTGCATCCTGACCAACCAGCGCCACGCCGTGGTCGTCGTCGTAGGTCCGGCGCTGCTACCCTTCCACCGGCGGACCCACCCGCTACCGCCCCTTCAGATGCGGACGAAGGGGTGTCTATTCACTCGGAAGAATTCTGAGGTACTGTGCTGTTTGTTCTCAGTTTACCTGTGGATTTTTTTTTATTTTTTTTTTTTGTTTTTTGTTTTGTGCGCTGCTAACGGATTTATTATCCGTCCCCGGGGATCGCTGGTGTGATGGTGACCTTCTGGGGTTCATCGGACGACCTCTGGGCCCTCCATTTTGGATTATTGGTGATGTATTTTGGGTTTTGGGGGATTATTCGTAACTGGCCTGTGACTTTTGTTCCTTGGATTACCGGTGTTTCCATGTGACGTGTTTGGATTATTTTTTTTCCCTGGGGGACTTCTGGAGCCGTCCCTTGAGGGGGGGGTTCTGTCGTGATTACCTAACTGGAGCCACCTGAGGTAATCAGCTGGTGTGCTGGAACGCGATTTCCTGATTGGTGGAAGCTTTCTACATAAACTGTCAGCGTCCAGAGATGGACGTTCGAGTGTACTCCTCGTTTCCCTGAGTGAGCCTCCAACATTCAAGGTACCACGACACCTTTGTGTATTCCAAGTCTGATTCTCGTTGCCTGACCCTTGTCTGTTAAAAGTTTACGATCTACTCTTCCGTCCCGGCCACCGACTTACCTGCTACGTTACTCGTCACGCGTTTCACCACGGAGTTGCCATATCGTCCAAAGAGGCTTTCTGCTACCAAGAGCCGACGTCCCAAGCCTGCTCCACCGAACCTTGTCCAAATAAATCCTTTAACTGACGCTATTGGATCCGAGTGCTTGTTCTGGTCCATGACAAGCACGATGTAATGCAATTCAATGCAAACTTACAGAATAAGACCTGTCACTCCAAAACATTCTCCCACCAAGTCCATCTTAAAAAAAAAACTAAATTATTGGTGTCAGGATAGTCTGGGGGTCATTTGTAATGTAAAAAATATTTGTGTCCATGCAATACCACAAAATATTCCCTCACCGCCAACCACCAACTCAAAACCACAGCATCCTACACAGAAGTCTCCAGCCCCTTTTCCGCCTCAGGACCTTTTTATTTTACCCCCAGGGAAAGATGCATTTAGGTGCCTTTCGAGAAGCATTTTTCAACTGGTGGGCCGGGACCCAAAAGTAGGCTAGCCCGTTATAAGTCGGTCGTGGGCCTTTGTCCTGGCAAAATAATGCTAAAAAGAAGGAAAAACTGAAGGTCAATTACACCGTAAATGGCAATAATTCTTTGCTCAATCTCTTCTTCCTGGTGAGTTAATCTACGATGTCCCTATTGTGTTTGATAAGGACCACATCTCATTTTATTATGATATTGTTTGTTTTATTTCCCTTTTTTTGCCCGTGATAACGGGTCCCAAGAGGTTAGTGATAAGGGAAAGGAAATGCGGAAAACAGTCACAACAATAACGGCCTCGAGAAAGAAGTAATTGCAAAATATGAAAATATTTCACAAGTGTTTGCCATTAAAGCCCTGCTTGAAGGTACAGTAAATGGTTTAAATTTGTTTTTTTTTAACCTTTTTTTAATCTTTTTTATCCACAAAATTAAGTATTTTTTGTTGTTTAGGTACAAAATTTGGTACTAATTTGGCTATGAACTTCTATTAGCATGTGGCTATTTCAAAGCAGTTTTAGGGGGTTGCTTATATGCAATTAAGGCTTATATGCGGGAATATACGGTACTTGAAGTTGTTTTGGTTTCACTAGTTAATTTTTTTTGGGGAAAAAAAGATTAATATATTCTACTATTTCTGCTTTAAATGGCACAGACATTTAAACATTTTTACAAAAAACTCTGCTTACACCTTGTTTTAAAACCATTATTTACAACAAAAATGACAGTCAAAATAAACCTCATCTTAAGCTCTTAAAAAAAAAAAAAATATATATATATATATATAGATATATATATATATATATATATATATAGATTATATATATATATATATATATATATATATATATATATATATATATATATATATATATATATATATATATATATATATATATATATATATATATATAATCCATCCTATTGGTTAATTATTTATTATTACTATGTTTCGGTAACTACACAGTGGACAAAAAAGGTACTTAACACAGCACAACACAAGTTTTTGCAATGTCTGCGTTATTTATGTGTTACTTGATGGAGTTGGGGCTTATATAATGTATAGTCAGTGGCATTTGATATACTGTACTAATTCAATGGCTTATGGAGTTACATAGAGCTCAATTCTTGATCCTCTGTCAAAACACTAAACGCTACAGTGGTTTAGTAATTTTCGGAATGTATTCAGGCAAAAAAAATGAAATTGACTGGGAATTACCCTCATTTGTATAATACTGCTTTACCAATAATATTAATTTAGGGGCGATAATGCATCGATGTTAGGGCACCAACCGCAGTTAAACTTGAGAGAGAAGATGTATTGCCTTTAATAAAACATTTATTTCATCAATTTGTGACTTTACAGTGATATATCCTACACATTCAACTGGCAGGCCTCTTACTGCTTTCATTTCCGTCTATTCAAATCAGTCTTTGTCCTTGTGCTTACGTTTTGCCATGTCTATTGATGCTTGGTGTGATTTAGAAGTCCTGTAGTCAAAAAAACTGGAGGACATTGCCAGCTCTTGCTACCTTAGCAGAGCAGAGAGTATCATCGAAGACTTTTCTCACCCCGGCCACCACCTCTTTGACCTGCCGCCCTCAGGCAAACGCTACAGGTCATACAAATCAAAAACAAACAGACTCAGAGATAGTTTCTTCCCCAGAGCCATCACCATCCTAAATACACACTGCACAATAACTCTCCACAAATGCTCCTTAGGGCCCGGTCACACAGCCGTTTGCGTCTGAATCACGGCCAGAAATTTCTGCCTGTGAAGCAGATGCTGTTGGAACGCTTTGAGATCGCCATACAGACGAGATACAGCAGTGCTTTACACGCGGTCGGAATATCACACGCGGTTGGCAGAGCGAAAAAGTTTTGCGCTGTTCAAAACTTTAGGGCCCGGTCGCCAAGTCTTTCACGGGCGTATCAAGGCTGAATCACGGCCAGAAATTTCTGCCCGTGAAGCAGACGATGTTGGACGCTTTGAGATCGCCAAATAGACGAGATACAGCAGTGGTTTACACGCGGTCGGAAATTCACACGCGGTTGGCCGCGCGAAAAAGTTTTGCGCTGCTCAAAACTTGAGACCACGTGTTAACCGCGGGCGGCACATGAGGTAATGACGCGGAAATGACGCGGAACGATGTGATCTGACCGCGGCCAGGGCAAGGTTACACATGGGTAGGGCGCGAAATTTCAGCGGGTAATCGTGGGTGGAGCACGGTCATAGCATGTTCTGCGCCTGTATCGCGGTGTTATTACGTGAAATCAGCGTGTTTTGTGTGTGACGGTCAAACGCCTTTCTCCGCGTATATACAGCGCGATTTGCCGAGCACACGTCAGTTGTGCTCGAGACGTCAAGGGGTGGACATGGATCCCCGTCACCGTAGTGACCTCGTCTTAATCCATTTTTATTTCTTGACATTTCTTTTCATTTCATAACAAGATAATAAAATAAAAATGAAAAACTATTACAATAAAAACATTGGCTTCTTCGGTGCCGTAGCTTGTAATCTTGATCTTTACGGGACTGTGTCTTGAGCGGTTATGATTTCTACAGCCCGGTGTTATGCCGAGAAATGCATCCCTGCCGATATTTGCATCCCCTACCTACTATAACCACTTTTACCTCGTTTTATCTCACTTTTATCTCACTTTTAGGGAATGTAATGGGTAACATATAACCAAATCCACTTTGTCTTGCATTTGTTGGGAATGTAATACAACATAAACCATTCCGTCTTTGTTTTTGTTGTGAACGTAATCGAACGGTAATGCACACCGTATATAAATCACTTTTGAGAACTGTTATGCACTCTACCGTAAAGCTTATTATGCAGAAATAAGCTTTATGGTAGAGTGCATAACAGTTTCAATACGAGCGATTTGAATAGAAAAAGGCAAAATAAACATGTTACCTGCTCAAAAGTGATTTGTATACGGCGTGCATTACCGTTCGATTACATTCACAACAAATACAAAGACGGAATGGTTTAAGTTGTATTACATTCCCAACAAATGCAAGACGAAGTGGTTTTGGTTATATGTTCGCCATTAAATTCCCTAAAAGTGATATAAAAGTGAGATAAAACGAGGTAAAAGTGGTTGTAGTAGCGGGGATGCAAATCTCGGCAAAGATGCATTTCTCGGCATAACGCCGGCTCGGCAGCTTTTATACCCGTGGTCCACACGAGAAAATGACGCGGAAATGACGCGATGAGGAAGCGGAACAGTCGCCGGCGTCTGTTTTGCGGGCATACCACCGATGAACAGCGGGTTGGCCAATTTTGCGCATTCTCCATCGCGGGCAACCACGGGCAAAAAAAAAAACGCAAAATTTTACCCGCGATACAGACGCAAACGGCTGTGTGACCGGGCCCTTAAGGAGGAATACCAATGCAAACACAATACTTTATAGAGATGTAAAATTGTATTCATGCCTATGCTTACTTTTCACAACGTTGCCTGATTTGCATTACTGCATATTGCACTACTACTATTACAGGGGGTAAGTAAACACCCAATGTAAATATCTTCTGCTTTTACATGCCCACACTTTCTTGTGTAAATATTTTGTGTTCATATACATCTAAATTTTTTTTATCTTTTTATCTTTTTTATCTTTTTCAATCTTTTATCTTAACAGTTAAATGTGTTACTGGAGTGCCACGTCCAATTTCGTTGTCACAATATGTTCATTGACTTGAAAAGCACTATATAAATGCAGACCATTTACCATTTAACCCATTCTGTAACAATGATAATAAATGTATATTCTATTCTATTCTATTGTGAAAAAAAAGTGTCAGTAGCGGCAATAGTTTAGGAGGTAAAGCGCTTGTCTTGGGATCAAGGGATCCCAGTTCGAATCCCTGCTCGTCCGTGTTACATGTCGAAGTGTCCTTGGGTAAAACACTGAACCCCTAATACCCCCAATAAGCAGGTTAGCGCCTTACATGGCTGCAAGGCTGCTATTGGGAAATGTGGAGCACATTGCAAAGCGCTTTGGGAAGTCGTTGACTTGAAAAGTGCTATATAAATGCAGATCATTTCATTACATGAGCCCAATGCCTCTCGGCAAACAGTTACTTACATTCCATAAGCACCGCCCTTCATCTCAGAAATTTAGTTTTGAGGGTCCAGGCGCCACAGTATTGAACAGACGCTGACCTCTACAACCACATTGAGGTTCGAGGTCCCATCATTGGTTAGCCACAATTAACCATTATTTATCGAAAGGAACGTGTCTTTAAGTAAATAACATTGGATCTATTATGTTTCTGACTGTAGGTGGTACTTTACTACATAGGTAAACAGTCCACGGTGATTTATACAAGAATAAAATACGTATTGATTCTCACAGTCAGATGTAGCACAAGAATATGCAAACATTTTTAGACATGGTCAGGGGTGATTTTGGGTTCAGAGCTTCGGGGTGCTGAGCAGCCAGAGAGTCTGGCTGGTTACTTTTTTTTCATTTCAGCCAAAATGATCTTGGATCATTCAACACTGTTACAGTGTGTCACTTCCCACTTGTGAACATCTCGTTAGACTTCTAAATGATCCCCAGGGTTAATCTAATAAGCAAAGCACACACTATTCCGATGTTTTCCAATTCGGGGAATCCCAAATCCATCGGTATCTCTGGTTTCTCAAAAAGTTCAGGAGTCCACAGTCAAGATCAAAGCAATAATACGATTCCTACAGCAACTTTGATGCAGGGCTCCATGATGAATCAGATCCTGGATGGATTCTTGGCCTGGGGTTGCTCGCTACTCTGATCACCGAGACTTCCAATAATCTCTAAGAAATTAGGATTTTCCCGGGAAGGAAAAAAACCTGGGCAAAATTTGTCTAGTTCGGGTTTTTTGTCCTTTATGAATCATACTATCACAGGTGGAGTCAATAAAGAAAAGGGGACATTTGGTTTTCCATGCCTGAGCAATGTTGTGCTAACGGTTGCTATGATAATCACAGGTTCTGCCTGTCGTCTATTCTGAGGTGCATGTTTATCCCACAGTGAACAAGAAACAATGACTAGCTGTCGACAATCGTAACGTATATGAAGTCTATTATGTCTATGATGTCTTTTATTTGTTTCTAACTGGCTTTTTAACGGCGTTACGCCAACCTTTTACAAGGTTTTAGGCATCCCGTAGCAGTAAAATAGCGGACAATTATGTCAGCTCCCTCTAGGTGAGCCTTATCTTATGTAAAATAAATCCACATTTCTTGACTTATGAGTGTTTATAGAATGCACATAAATAGTTGTTTATTCATTCTATCTTATAATTCAAATCCACATAGCTTTTTTTGGTGAATGAGTGTTGGGTTTTTTTTACCACTAGGAGATGTAAAATATGTCAGACGCACAATGCAGAAAACTGATTAGTGCAGCTGTCTTTATTACAGAGTTCGGTACATGTGGAGTCAGGTAACAGTACCTAAAACTCTAGGGGCAGAAGTTGGGAACTGAGAGTCAGGCAAGGAGTCAGGTAATCCACAGGCAGCAACGGTGGCAGTCCAAGATTTCAGCAGGAGATAATGGAGATCCAGAAGGTCACGCAAAGGTTTGACATACTGTGGTAAACGAGACTGTGAAAAGAAGGCTTAGTATGACACAATATAGGCAACAAACAAGCATCAAGCCCAGATAATGGAGTGTTTAAAAAGTAAAGCAGGAGAGGTGTGATTAGAGAGTAATCAGGACAAGTGACGTTATGTGTTGGGAAGCAAGTGACCAAAAAAGACAGGGGCAAGCGAGAGGGGGGAGACAAAAACTGCAGAACTGTTATAAAATAACACACAACTTCCTTTCAAGGGGTATTTTTCTATATGCCAAAAACCATCATTGTCTTTGTGGATTAAAAACAGAATTTATGATCCAGTACAATTATAGAACAAATAATATGGCATCATTTGCCATTCGGAATCTAGATCGTCCCACGGCTTGGCTGATTCGGTGAATAACTGAATGCAAAGCAGTGATTTTGGTCAAATAATGCAAACCAAAAACTTGATGTAAATTCCACAACTTGCTTAAAAATAAGAATTAAGTGACTATTGAAAGCCCCCCCCCATCAACTAGTTTATGCATAGAGATAGTTACTTTTGTATCAAACATTTAGATTATGCAAATTCGGAAGACAAAACTTGTGTCAGCCAGGACGTTGACTTCACATTGTCACTTTATCCATGACCTAGGTTGCATTACATAAGTTAGGTCATCCATATGAAAGGCAAGAAAAGAGAAGGCAGACTGGCAGGGCTCCAGACCCTCCAGAACCATGCTAGCGATATGCCCTGTTTTTTGTCACATACCACAAAAAGCTTTCATATGTGAGCGGCCGGACATGTGTTGCTGATCACAGCGGCATTAGGAAAATATCAAACTCGGTCACTTAATATGTTGCGGTTGTCTGTCCCTGGCTGGTGAGTTTAAAAAGAGGAACCGAACAGGCTTGTGGTGTATGCAGACATCGCAGGGCTGAATCGATTTTGACGAGTATTTGGACTCTCCCGCTGGTCCCACTTTTGTTTGCTCGCTAGTTTGCTTGGGCACATTGCGAGCGTCAAGGATTTGTTGCTAAGTGTTTCTCCCACACTCTGCATTCCCGGATGCAATGGGATCCCACATGCTGGTGGCTCACTCACACACTTCAATGGCTGCCTGGTGAGGAGTGCAACTTGTGAGGGGGCGATAGTGAGTTTGTTGCAAGAGGGAGGGAAGTGGAGGTTGTGGGGGAGGGCTTTATTCTTATTCCAGATCATTAATTACTTTGGCAAGATGAGCGATTGCCTGACACGCCGTTATTACCGCTGCCAAGCACAA
This sequence comes from Urocampus carinirostris, assembly GCF_059441175.1. Taxonomy (NCBI): domain Eukaryota; kingdom Metazoa; phylum Chordata; class Actinopteri; order Syngnathiformes; family Syngnathidae; genus Urocampus; species Urocampus carinirostris. Next base: position 47,931,679 of record NC_142349.1, on the reverse strand, counting down.
AGACGGTTGGTTTTGTCCGTGCTTCGTTAGTTAGCAGAATTATGCAAAAACTGCATCATTTCAACGAGATCTTTTTGTGTGGGGAGCTTTAAGGACCCCAATACAAAAATAACACATGGAAATAATCACACCCAGCGACCGGTTTGGGAAATTTATGGGTGGATAAATGGATTGAAATTATCACAAAACCTGAGACCGCCAGTTTATTGTAATCGATAACCTGCAGAAATTGTTGAAAAGAATATGCATACCTTAAATAATTTGTTGCCACGACTTGATACTATAAATTGAGTTTACGCATGCTCATTTTTTCTTCTCTGAAGGGAATGTGCCATTCTGCTCCATGTATCCCCCATCTACTTCCATGTTGGTCCAAATGCTGACGCTTAAACAGAGCAGTGCAGTTGAGATCTTACATTCCATAAAACAAAATACAACAAAACAGAAATAAAACAAAATAAACAAATCTATATAGACTTTTATATAAATCCCATTATGCGTGCGTGCGTGTGTTTGTATGTGGCTTATACGCTCCCAAACGGCTGAATAATTTTTTGTAAATCTTCACACAGCAGTACTCAGGTCTCAGGGAATGTCTTTAGCTAGGTTTTATGTCAAGGCACTCCCATAAATATGAAGAAAATCGATAACATCGACTTTTGTGTACAAGAGGCTCTGGAGCTGCATGCACTTTTTCAACAAACCACTGTCCCAACAACATCCCTCAAATAGAAAGCCTGGCAATACCAAGCCGGGAGAATGACTGTAAAACTAAAAAAACGAACGTTCAGGGGAGCATTTCTACCAAAAAAGCGCTGATAAAATACTGTGGGCTGATGTGTTATAAGAGATGGGTGTGGTTTGAAAGATGTATCTTTGTGTATAGTGAAAGTTTACCAAGTGACCTAACATTCAAGGATTAGCTGACTTATTGTATACTGAGAGTGTTCTGACAAGGGTCCGCACACAAACCTCAGGTAAATGCTTCAATCAAATATAGAGATAATCATGAAATGCCTTTACTACAACCAAATAAATAATGTGATGATGTAAATAGTGAAAAAGTATAACTGGAAAAACTCATATAAAACTATGATAATATATGCAGTGACATTGTATAATATTGTAATGCAAGTCAAGTCTTTTGTGCTAAGAGTTAATCAGTGCAGTCAATTTCAATATTGCCATCTTCTGCAAAATGTTAAGATTCTATTTAACATGAACGTGCTTGTTACCAATTCTGTGCATCTGGACTCGGGTGGTACGCTGTTGGCAGAAGAGATAACAGAAAGTAAATTAATGATTGAGAGAAAGAAAAAAAAAATGGGCAACTAAATAACAACTGCCGTCGCTTTCAGACAAGTATTGAAAAGCTGTGGAGAGATGATGAGCTGCTCCATCGCCACCCCGTTCACAAATCACATTTGCCAAGCCGAAGTGAAATGAAAAAGACAAAGTGAAAGACTGTGGACAACTGTTCACAGAAACACAACCAGATGTCAATTTGTTGCTGCTTTTTTGCATCCCTTCATCTCAGCTTTTCTTTAGTTTCATGTATGGAATCAAAAACATTACTCTTTGCTGAGACTTAAAAACAAATCAAGCACCATTCAAAAATTCGAACAATAATAGAATATACCTTTAGAATAGAATATACCTTTATTGTCATTGTAACAAAATGGGTTAACATATTGTGACAACGAAATTGGGCATGACACTCCAGTTTCACACATTCACAGTGAGGTAAAAAGCCAAGAAGATAAAGGAACAGAGAAGATAAGGTTATAAAACAAGGAGGATAAGGCTATAGTTGTAATTTACATGATATTTACACAAGAAATGTCGGCATGTAGGATGTTACATACAGTTGGTATCGTAATACAGTTGGTATCGTAAGGGTTGTGCAATTTTGCATTTGGTGCAAAAGTCATCATACATGAAACGATCCAATGCACGTATGAGATACAGTCAAAAACAATTATGTTTAATGACATAAAAATCATTTTACCTAGTATACATATTTCTTTCGGAATACGATCGAATTGAGTTATTTCAGCAAAAAATAAAAAAATGATAAAATTATATTAAGTTATAGGTATGTCAATGACTCAACAACAAAAATAATGTTATCATAACATGTTCGAAAAGGGGTAGTCAGAAGCAGACGCTTATTTACTCGTCGATTGGTCAAAAACATTTGTTTCACAAATATTTTTATTTACATGTTCTCTTTACAGGAGAATGAGGGAGAAATAAAATCTAAGTCAAATCTGAACTTTCCTAAATACAGTTTATTCAAATGCCATATACTAGAAGTGTGTGTTAAGTCTAGATTTGAACACTTCTACTGAGGTTGCAGATTCAATCTCAGGGGGAAGAGCATTCCACAGCACCTGGGCTCGAATGGAGAACACTCTCGAACCTGCGGATCTCTTTTTGGCTCTTGGGATCATTAGTAGACATGAATAACATGTTTAGGTTTAAACTGTTTCTTAAAAAAATGCTTGTCATCTAAGATTAAATACAGGTGAAATGTAGCGTGACTGTCTTTTTTCACATACCACGAGTGGAATACACTCTTTTAGAATCTCTTTCCTAAAATATTAGTCGGTCACCTCACTAACATTTCATTATTGCTTTCAGTGACTCAGTAGTTGTCTTTTGTCATTAATCACAAAAGTAATCACAAAATGAAAATGTTGAACAAAGATTAAACAAAATCCACGAAAGCCATATAACGCAAGAGCCAATTAAACATGTGAATGCCAACATTCGAGATCCAAGTGGAAAGCGGCCAGGGAAACTCAGGAAGACGAGCAACCATTCTTTCTATGCACTTCCTTACTTAATCAGCCTTGCAATTCCCTGGTTTCAAAGTTCCCAGCTCCCTGTTTATTCTTTCTCTATGATTTTTCTCTCCCTCCCAGAATCTTGCCCTAAGTAGACCAGGCTCATTAGTTGGCATAAGGCAATGCTGGCAAGCTGGCTAACTTACTCTGGGGGGTGAACAAAATGAAATGGATGTGGTAAGGTGATGATGTGTGCACCAATTTGCCCCAGCGTGTGTTTTGGAATTTAACCTCACTCCAAATATTTTATATTACAGGATATTTTTGTGTGTTTGAGTTTTCCCTTCATCCATTTCGCCACTCACATGGAAGTCCCCACAAAATCTCGCCCAAGTTTTATTATGTGCTACAGTGGATGTAAAACATCTACACACACCCTGTAAACATTGACAGTGTTTTGCTCAAGTCAAATAATTAAACCAAGATGTTTAAAGATTGTTGATTTCAGAACTTTGATCCGATTTATGTCGTACAGAACTTCATCCTTGTATTTACCGATATGGGTGAGTGTAGAAAGATGGAGGCCTCAAACTACAGTATTTAGCGTATTCACTGCAAGGATTATGATAATTATTATTATTATTACCGTTATTATTGTCATCGCTATCCGGGATTTGGGTGTTTTCAGTCAGGGAATTCAATACAGCTTCAAAGAGCACCGTAGACATGAGTGAAACTTCAATGATGGTCGCCATAGGAGGATCACCCATGTTGAGATGCAAATATTTGGGTGGCATTTCCCATTTTGGTAGGGTTATTCACTTCTGGGGTGACATACATGATTGCTTGTAAAAGATTGTAATTCTGAACAAACTGGTTCTGTCCTGTGAGATTAAAATGTCGTTCTAAAAAAGCTGTCGAGTCAGCAAAACAAAAAATGCCATGTCAGTTTTTTTGGGGCAGTTTTCACATGTGGGGCAACCTACCTGACTGTCTGTAAAATATTGTATTGTTTCAATGTTGTTTTAGCCTGGGAAAGTGGAATGTCTTTCTGGGAAACACTGCTAGGTTAGCGAAACACAAAAATGCTGAGTCAGCAGGTTTGTGGTTTTCACATAGAAGCTAACTTACCTGAATGCCTGTAAAAGATGGTGTTGATATTCAATGTGTTTTTTGACCTGGGAGAGTGGAATGTCTTCCTGGGAAAAAATGCATGGTCAACAAAACTTCAAGTGCCGAGTCAATTTTTTTCTTTTTTTTTAGCGAGTATCACATCTAGGGTAACCTACCTGACTGCAACAGTCATATCTAAATTCCTTCCCCTTTTCTTGGGTGGACAGACAAGAAAATTAAAAAACAAACAGACGAATGGACACTTTGATCACAAACGTAAACTTTATAACCCCATCACTTTGCTCGTGGGTGAAAAATATAAAGTCGTGGGTGTCAGTGATTTCTGGCAATTGTCTCTGTGCTACCAGGCCAAAAATTTACATTTACTCAGATTTTTTTTTTTAGGGCAGTTTCATGAGACAAGTGAAAAACAACCCCCAAGTGGTTCTGGAGCAGGTCTCATAAAAAGCACGTAGAACATATATTTAACTGTTCGATAAAACCCGCAATGGACCAATGAACTCATTGTTTATTGAAGGTCAACAGTTTAAAATGTTTTTTTGTTGTTGTTAAGGTTTTATTTATTTCTTGTCCACGTCCTCACGGAAATTTCAACTGCGGCGTCTAAACTTTTACAGTGGAGGCGCTCCTCTTCAGACACAAGTGGACAAGTTTCAGATAAAAATGGACCCCAGTAACCTGAAGAGCCTTTTTACATCACTTTTATTCACTCCTCTTCTTTCTCAAGAGTTCTTCCTGAAAGTATTTGGCAAACACTAGCGCAAGAATAAAAAAAAAAGACTTTGAGGGAAGAAAAACAACAAGTCGTTCTTGAGCCACCCACACCCCATCTGCTGCGGTATTATCTTCTTTTATTATCCGCAGATTATGCGCACTGATAGGATTGTACTGTTTTGTGTGTGAGTTTTTAATTTTTATATGAGACAGTGAGAGAAGGGAGCAAGAAAATCATCCTCCGTTGTGCATCTAATTGTCCATTCAGGATCCTCTTAATGGCTTGTCAGTTCCCCCTTGCCCTTCCATTTTCTGTCCAATTAATTCCTTTGGAGCTCTCCGGATAAAGGGACACAATGAGGCCCCCTCGGCGGCATAATGAATCATTAAAATTCAGCAGTGCGGCCCCTGGCACTCGGCTTGGCATGCATGCCAGCCCGACTCGCTCAAAGCGGGACGGTCTCTCGTCCCCATTCTTTTGCCTTCTTTGCTTTTTAAGGGGGGTGATTGAGCTCCCCTCTTCCGTTTTTCGCTTGGATATGACAGTACCATTAATTCAGTGCCATGAACATATTTTCATGTCATTTACCACTCTTAGTATTGACAAAAAAATAATAATCTTGCTCCATTGTGAGAAAAAGTCAAACTCAAAGGTCCTATTTCGGGATTTTTTTTGTTGAAGTTTAAATTTAAAAAGCGGTAGATTAGTGTTTTCAAGGGGTAAAAAACTTAAGTCCCAACGAGTAAAGTCGTACTCTTGGCAGGTATGTAGAGTTGTGGATGCAGCCACCAATTACCAATGCAAGTGTCTTTGCATTAATGCTGATTTTGATTCAGAAAGTAGACCCATTCCAAAAATATCAGAATTCAGCACTTACTTACCATGAATTTCTGCTGCATTGTGTTGTGCCACTAAAAACGAGTAAGAAAGGCATACGGAAGAATACAAACTACAGAAATATTGAGTGATTACAACGTTTTACTCTCAGTTATGTCAGCTTCCTCTTGGTGGAACTCATGTTATCTCAAGTAAACATAAATTTCTTGACCAATGACTGTGTTTAAAATGCCCGTTTCTGTAATACTTCCTATATTTTTTCGTATTTTATGAATCAATATTGTTTATTTTTAATACATTTAGCTGTTTTTACCCCTAGGAAGAGCTAAATAATACACGGTGCCCCTTTAAATCAGCTGCCTTAGTGATGTAGAACCTCTGCGTAATGTCACGTTGCCTTCCCCAGCATCCACGCTGGATGGCAGAAAACACTGGCAGCCCTGAAGTTTTCCAGGATTTGCAGCTAACATTTTTTACAAAGTACGTTTGATGTATTTCCGAGCAATTGTATGTTAAGTAGGTACGAGTCGCGTCAAAGACACTTAGAATAATTAACTAGCTCGCGGTAACTAGCTATGTTAGCGTCTTACTGTTGCCGTTACTTTCTATTTTTGTGAATAGCCATGGATTCAAAAAACAGTAATCTTCCAAACATAACATATAGTGAAAACTCCTATGTGCTCTAGCATAAAGCTTTTTTTATGCCAAAACGAACTGACAAATTATAAATGGATAAAAGAGAGAACATCCAGAAGAGAGACGTCATTTCTTTAAAATGAATATTTTCAACATGCTCAAACGTGATTTCTATACAAGGTGCAATTGTCCCGTGGTTTACTCTCCTATTAAATTCCCCTAAAATGTTGGTAGAAAGTCATTTTACTAACGTTGGCGCAAGGGGAACGCCGGGGATGCATTTGTTGCCAAAACAAAGCACAGTAACGCGTGCCAGCTACAAAGAATTGGTAAACATCCAGAATTTTATAAGGTTTTAGATCAAAACTGGTACTCAATTTACAATATAATGTTACAGATGGGGGCAGCATGGCGGCGCAGTGGTTAGCGCATGTGCGGCAGAGTTCTAAGGTCTTGGGAACCTCCTGTGTGGGTTTAAATCCAGCTACCGGACTTCCTGTGCGGAGTTTGTATGTTTTCCCCATGCTTGCGTGGGTTTCCCCCAGGCACTCCGGTTTCCTCCCACATTCCAAAGACATGCATTTCAGGTGTATTGGCCAGTCCAAATTGTCCCTAGGTGTGAATGAGCGAGCGAGTTGTCTGTCCCTGTGTGCCCTGCGATTGACTGGCAACCAGTTCAGGGTGTCCCCTGCCCACTGCCCGATGATTGCTGGGATGGGCTCCAGCACCCCCGTGACCCTACTGAGGATAAGCGGTGCTGCTAATGAGATGAGATGTTACAGATGGTGTGGACTGAAGTCAGGCAGAGTAGACGTTTTGTTTAGATGTGTGAATATGTCAGGAGCAGAACAGCATCGCTCGCTAGCTAACGTTATCCTCGGTTTCTCTAAATAGCGCTTTTGGCAATTTCGGATAAGGCGAGCCACCTCAACTGACAGCTGCACAATATTCGTTTGACTAGTCATGGCCAATGGTGTTGAGGAGTATAGCTTTATTTGTTGTTGTGTAACGTTTACTGCCCTCGTCCACTGTTTACAAGAGGCGACTACCGTTCAGTATGGTGTCATCACATCGTAAGGTCACTTGTGTGCAAAGGGTCGATATAATCTCAGTGACATTGCCAAAACTGCATGACAGTAATTTACAGTTGTTATTGCATGTGGTAGAAAACCAGTACAGCTTTAGAATTTTGCTGTAAATTTGTTAAAATATTTTTCACATTATCAATGCCACAAACAAGATTTGAAAATAAGGGTATGTGTTGTCACACGTGGGACGAAGCCAGCAGCGGACAAAATTGCTTCGGCTTTGTTAATGTGTTGGCTGGCGTATTTGAATGCATTTCTATCAGTTAACATCTCGCTGATTTCAGTCATATTAGAGATACGGCACGTATAGAAACAAAAATATGTTTTGCTTTTCCATAGCACTTGGATATGTTAAAAAAGAGATAATGATGATTAATTATCAAGCTATTCAGTGCCAAAGACGGCTTTTCTCATAATTTACGTTTTCTCCTCCTACACTCAAAATTTTTTTTTATCAAATGCTTGAATGGAAAATGATGCCTATTTTAAAGTATCATTTAGTTGAGGAGAAAATAATTGAAACTATTTTCAAATCAGAAAATAACTTCCATATCATTTTGCTTATCTTGAAAAAATATCTACCAAAATGAAAAAAATAAAAATGTTAATTGAGGGACGGAGCCAAATGTGCTTCTTTATGCAACACCATTTAGTGGTCGAATAATATACACTGTCCCTTGAAGAAATATTTACCACCAATAGAAGAAAAGCAAAATCATACAAAATGTGCTAAAAATATATATTAAAAAAATCAAATAGTAAAGTTATAAATGTCAGTAAAAAACTTGTTAAATTAAATATGCAATATTTCCCTACAACTTAGTAGTATTTTATTTTCCCCAAAAAAATATTAAAATCGGTTAAAAATTAAGTAAAATATCTTAAAATTTGGATTTTTTTTTTTTAATAAGTGACATTTTGTGACCATGGAGTAAGATCATTTTTTTTGCAATGAACGTATAAATGAGTTATTCATTTCAGTAAAAATATATATCCTAAAATTAGGAAAAAAAAACAATGATAAGCGTCATTTTCTGTTAATGGGGAAAGAATATAAATCATCTTTTGCAATGCAGATAATAGGAGTAACAATAATTTTAAATTGGAAAAAAAAACTAATAAGAAACATTTTCTCACAATGGGATGAAACTATTTTTTCGTTTTTTTTTTTTTTAAGGTGAGTGAAGTGAAAATATCGTACAATTACAAAAATAAAACGAGCGTCATTTTCCGACAATGGGGTGAGGATATACATTATTTTTTTTGCAATGCGAGTGCTAAAGTGATGCTTGCGTCTAAACTAAAGCTAGCCAGAAAAAAATCCTATATTTGAATGCAGGTAGCAGTTGAATTAGCGGAAAATACAGTAATCATTTGCTGTATCGCGCTTTACTTACGGCAGCTTCACTACTTCATATCGTCATTACTTCATTGTGCATTTTGGTCTGCATTTTCATTGGCTTAAGAGAGGAGGATGCTCTCTATCACCAACACTGTTGGACCTCTCCACCCGCTAAACTTATTCTTGAGTCTCATGTGGCTCTTCGACACTTCTTAGTAGATCCATGGTGCTTTTTCAAAAAAGTTTGATAATAGATATGGTTTCTGTAGAACAGAACTGCAAGGTAAATGCAGTTTTCCATAATGGCCATATGATGGCGGCCAAGTATTATGTAAAGTAAACTGAATAGGGTTCTTAATAACGCAATAAAACAGAAAGATTATTTCTATAATACAAATTTGCCAGTACATAAATTATTAATAAAAAATAAATAAAAGAAAAAAAACTAGTACTTTTATTTGTAAAACAAATACTTGAGCATTTACTCCCCAAAAAAACGAAGGATTACTGTAATGGGACTACCAAACACAAATAGATATGGTCCACAGAGACAATCTATTTGTTCTTGATTTCTGAGATCACAATCTCATTTATATCTTCCATGATTTGAAAACATACACAAACAAGTTAAAATCAACATGTATTTTATTTTTCAACCCCCCCTGAAAAAATACAATAAAAATAAATCAGTCAGCACATGGGTTAGCTTGAAGATGTCCAGGATTGGAAAACCGAGTTAATAAAAAATCTTTTGCTCACACAATTTCCCTCAAAAGTATTCACCCATACTAACATACAGAAAATATCAGACATTTATACGGAGTGCGGATAAAATATTTAACAGCCTCTGCTTTTATTTCGGGAAATACTGACATTAAATCTTTCAAAAACTGGCCAAGTCATTCCTAGTCTTTCTGGATGCTGAGACGAAAACCAGGCAAATAAAAAAGGAAACACTTTGCAAAAAGGAGACGTGGTCCGTAAAATGGACTGGCACATTTACATATGGAGTTGGCATACACACACCCGCTCATATGTGAAGCCATGTGTCGTCCAGCTGACGCGTCAGTCATGTCATTTTATCCCATTTCCTTTAGCTCCCCGTCATGGCTAATCACAATTTGCTAGCCGACTTTACAGACACCTGTTCCGGCTCACATGCGCCCGTAACAAGGAATATCGCTTTTGATGGAATTCTGTCTTCTTTGGAATGATGTCTCTCATTTACGTTTTCTAATGAGAGCAAAAATAATTAAAAATACTCACACTGTTCATGTGCCCTCTAAAAGAAGAGCAACCAAAAATGCAAGAAGATAAATAGATATCAAAAACCTTGTACCATGTTAAGACTTGAAGTATGGGAATTCCAAAATGCAGTTCATTTTTAATGTTTACAGTTTTCATATCCCAGGAATTAGTCAGTAGCTTCTTTTACACAGCCGGATTTTTTTTACATGAAACCAGCATTTTTTTCATCATAGTTTGCTAAATCGAAGAATTGAACCGTAAAAGTGTGAAGTTTAGCTCTCCAAACTCACATTTTTTTATTGTGACAAAAGACGTAAATATCGTCGTCATCTAGTTATCCGATATGCAAAAGATGACACTTCTAGTTACTGATGTGTCGATCTCTGCGTAAAATAGGGTTTTGTAAACTATCGAAGGTTTTGGATAAACACTGACTTGTTCGTTTAAGAGTTGAAAGCCACCGTCAGTGTCAGGTTAACCATTAGGATTAATAGTAACTTTATTGACACTCGTGGTGTTTTGACTATGGTATGTTCAAGCCTTTGCATTGCTATAACCTTGACATTTCCGATTTCTTTTTTTCTTTGCAACAACTCCAAATGTTAAGGTTGACCTTTTAACATATACATATTTTTAATGCCCTGTGGAGTAATTCCTCTGATGCTTTTGCTTTGTTGAGAACTCATCAAAACCCTAAAACAGACAAAATATGTAATAATACCTCCAAAGGGTTAAATATTCCACATTATGTAGTGACGGCTATAATACAGTGCTTTACTGTTCATTTTGTGGAATGCTAGTTGAACTTTCATAATGTAGTTTCAGTTATGGCTATTTTTCAGGATCCCTTAATAAAACAAATAATGGCATTAGAACATGTAAGAGTTCCATTAAAAAAAAGCGAGTCTCCGACCTTAGCCTAAGTGTGGAAAAAGTTCAACCGTGGCTTCATCTATTTCAGTTTGCAGCAAATTCTGCATGGCGTGTACTCCGGATAATGAATAAAAGGTAAAGGAAGACATCTTCATGTATGGAACTTTTAAATGTTCTCAGTGTTGTCTTCAAAAGAATTCTGTGATGTCAAAACTGAATGTCCGGCATGCATTTCACATGTCTCACTCGATTCTATTTATTTATCAAGATACTGTGTCACTGTATAAGAGTGATGATATCCAGACTTTTCTAGGTTCTGTATCAAGATACAGATAAAAAAAGATGCTTTGAAAAACTTTGATAAAATTATTTTTAGAGGTATGCGTTATTTTATTAGAAAATAACTGGCAGACAACTTTCAGTAATTCTATTGTTTTGCAATACCTCTGGACAATAAATTTAATTAATTGAATAATTTGATATTTTTTAAAAAAAATACAGATTTGGAAAATGTGCTAAATGTGAAATCAATAAAAGGGAGTCATGGGTGGAATTTGAATAAGCAGACGCTGGTATTGATTATTATTATTGTTACAAAATAGATCATTGTGGCTTTTAAGCAAGTTAGTCACAAGTTACATTCAAGAGGTTTTGCACAAGTTAAGAGTATTATAATGAGTGTTATTTATAACACTAACACATTGGTTTGTTAAAATACATTCAGTTTTCCTATTTTGGGATTATTTCCAAAATGGCCCCTTCGTGCGAGCTATTCTCCATCCAACACAAAGACATTTCTGCCATCTAGAGAAAAAGCTGTGCTGCTATGTCCGTTCTCAAGTGTGTTTCTAGGACTTATCCAAGAAGCCTGTTAGCTTCTAAGCTAGCTGAAGAACAGTTCCTCATATTAGAGTTGAATATTGCGAAGTGTGTTTTTCTCCTTTTACTTGTTCAAATTGATCAAGGTCGATTGGCGCTTTTCACCTTCGAGGGACTTTAACTTTGTCGTCTGTAGTTACTTCTCTGATGCAGCTGTTTTGCGCGATCTGTGTGAAAGAGGCTAGTGTTTCGCCATTAAGTGCATGCTGTTAAAGAAATGGGGGAGGGAGAGAATTGTACAGGCGTTAGGGAAGTAATACACTTTCACGGAGGCACCACCATTAGTCCTCTCCGTGTGAAAAGTCACATGTCGCAGAGATAAAGTATTTTTTATAAAATCAGCAGGCACTTTTATTTGTTGTGCTTCCTTCGTTAGTAGTGCTGGAGCGGAACCCGGATTAAGGCCGAGTGAGGGTGGTGTAGACGGGCTGGTCCCAGCTGGAGGCGCCGGGGCTGTGAGCAGGGGCCACGGACAGGCCGTTGAGGATGGGGCTTCCGTATGGCCGTCTGGGCGAGTGGAAGTACGGGTACTGGTAGAGGCCCGACGGGTAGCCCGAGTACGGGTTGTAGTAGTTGGAGCTCTGCAGGTCGCTATAGTCACACTGCGAGGCGGCGATAGAGGGGACGCAGGCCTGGCTGTTGTATGCGGCGTAGTCGGGGTGCGACGGGGAATGCTCACTGTAGTGACTTGGGCTCAGTTGCTCCGTTTTGATGTGGAGGCGGTGCTGTGGCCCCTCAGGCGACGACGAGGACGCAACGTTCTTGCGACTCCATGCTGAGCCGCCGTAGGATGCGGCGTAAGAGGCCTGCTCGGAGGACCCGGAAGGCGCCGTGTGGCCGTTCAGAGGGAGGTACTGGTCAAACTCGTGCACGTCGAAGGCCTCCATGTTGCTGATGACGTCTGTGCTCAGCTCAGAGATGTCCACGTTGCTGAAGTCGATATTCTGCCGGCCGCTGTCGGGCAGGCGCCGTGCATCGTGTTTCGGGTCCTGCTTGGCGGCGAGATGGGCATCGGTTTTTGGGGTGGTGGGCGGTGTCGGCGGGCCGTGGGGCTGTCCTGAAGGAAGGAACAATAAAGAAAAACTATAGTCATACGGAAAAGCTGGCCTTTACAACAGTCCGAGCACGACTTGACACCAATTTCGGGTCAGGCCGGGTCTAAAATGTCAATCATTACGTTTGGGTCAGGCCTGGATTCTCTCTTGCCACCTTCTTAATGTCCCTTAAAACTCTTAATGACAAACTGCTGCTGTAGTTTATAGCCCAATTTCCAAATTTCCTGTCAACTCTTAAACAAATCGGTCAATGATGAAAAATTGTCAGTTAATGTAACTTCTGCAGAGACTTAAATATAAAAGATTTCAATTTTTTTACAGTCTCGTTTAACATTCATTTTGTGACAAAAGACAGGCTTTAGTGTGATGTCATAATTTACCCCTCCTTCTCTCGGATTTTCACAAATGAAACATGATATTTGATCCTGCAAATCAAGTTAATGGTTCGGGCTTTAATACCTGCAGGCTTTGGTCGTGTAAGGCAAACTTACCTCTGCTTTGCACCACTTTGACTAAAACAAATACTTATTAGGTCTGTCCAAATTAAATGGTTGTTTTGAATTAAAATGGACATTTCTGTTTAATTCCGAGCCATTGTTTTCACTCATACTGTTATGATTGACAATTCAGCAAAATTTCCTCCTAATTAAATGGACTAGTTCTTCAGGGTGACTTTTCCTCAAATCTCCCCATTTAAAAATCTCATGATATCATGGTTGACAAAAAGCTCACATGAGATAATATGTGAAAAACCATTCCACAATTTGGTTTCACCTGTTAGCATATCCCACATCAATATTTTTTATTTTTAAATTTTATTTTAATTTTAACTTTTTATCGTTGACATTTGTTTACAATTTTAAATATCATGTTTATGATTTTGCAGTGGTTAGAGTGTGTGCAATACAGTTCTGAGGTCATGAGATCGAACCTTCCTGTGCAGGGTTTGCATGTTCTCCCCGTGCTTGCGTGGGTTTCCTCCGGGCACTCCAATTTCCTCCCATATTCCCAAAACATGCAAGGTAATTTGCCAGTCAAATTGTCCCTAAGTGTGAGTTGTCTATCTCTGTGTGCCCTGCGACTGGCTGACAACGAGTTCAGGGTGTCCCCTGCCCACTGCCCGAAGATAGCTGGGAGGGGCTCCAGCACCCCCACAACCCTACTGAGGATAAGCGGTGCAGATAATGGATGGATGGATGTTTATGATTGAAATGTACTGTAAGAATATTTCAATATAATTTAATTAGAACAATACACGATTTGTTAATAAAACAGTATATAATATACATTTAATAATAACATAGCAGTTAATTCATAAATCAGATTTATACAGATATGCAATGTATTTCTCCTTTTTCTTTTAATAGTTAAGATTTTTCTGTTTGTCTTTAGGTGAAATGACGTTATCAGCAGGGTTGGGTAGGGTTACTTTGACTTGATTACTTTCAATTACTTTTGGATTACTCCGATACCAAATATGCTCATAAAAGACAAAATAAACTAAATATGAATAAAATAACTAAATTTTGTCCTGGCTTGGGGAGTAACGGATTACATGGAACGGTAAAAATGATGTTGGCAAGCTGTTTGGATTTATTTTCCTTTTGTTTCTGTTGCATTTTTAGTAATTTTGCCGGAGATCAAAGATATCAAAGCCAGGAGAGAAAGCTTACCACGTGTTGTGAGTCAAGTCAAGTCAAGTCAAGTCATTTTTATTTGTATGGCCCTAAATCACGAAGAGTCTCAAAGGGCTTCACAGATTATTACACTATATTACACAGACTATATTCTAGACTATCATAGTTTTATTCATATTTAGTTTCTTTTGTCTTTTATTAGCATATTTGGTATTGGAGTAATCCAAAAGTGATTGAAAAGTAATCAAGTTAAAGTAACCCTACCCAACCCTGGTTATCAGTAACACCCAATCCTCGTATACTCATAGCAATGGCGTGGTTTTGGCATGGACGCAGGGGACCTCTGTCAATACCAAACAGTCATTGTTTTGTCCCCAACAATAAAATGTGATCTCTTAAAAAATGTGCTATGTCCTCACTAATGCCAAAACCAAACGTATGCCCTTGACTAAGTAAAAATCCATATAGCTAATCTCTGGAGAAAATGATGTTCTTGCCCCTCAATATTTGTACAATTACGACTAAGGATTTGGTGTCGGTGGACAGCAGGGGCGTTGGTTTGAGCTTGCCGTTGATGGGGATATATCGCACTTTTTCAAGTGATCTCATATAAATAGTTAGGATAAAATAATTACTGCTTCATATCAGTAGGGACATGTTTAAATTGATTACATGTTATTTGTGGGGACAATTGCTATATGATTACACCATTGTCAAATATAATCCAATAGAATTATTTGTCTGCTCACCAGTTTAATGTGGCACATGACAGTCCAAGCCAAATCTAGCCCATTGGTGGACTAATAGATTGTCCTGGAAATCAACTGAATTCAAGAACTCAATAAATCTCAATGTAACTTTAACAACCCAAAAATTTTAACAGAAAAAAAAACAATTTTCACCATATTGTTAATTAAGTCCTAGTTTCCAATATTTGACTCTATAAAGGACTCTACAATGGAACTGACCAGTATGCTCAGGATGATGGTGGCCGTCGCCCATGCCGCCGAGTCCAGCCATCCCAGGTTCTGCTTTGTACATGTGATGATGATGATGATGATGTTGGGCCAGCTCTGCACCAGAGTCAGAGTCGCTCTGGCCCGGCTTGATGTTCTTCCTCCGCCTGGGCTGGTACTTGTAGTCTGGGTGATCCTTTTTATGCTGAACCCTGAGGCGCTCAGCCTCGTCCACAAATGGTCTCTTTTCACTCTCGGAGAGCAACCTATCGAGAAAAATTGGTCATGAGAACATTATTATTCAGGTCATTGTTAAAACTATTCTTGAACAATTTTTCATTTGTAATTTGTGAACAATCAACCTTCATTCAAAAGATACAAGACACCAAGAAAAGTCAATTTATCAGAAGTATGAATTTGGTGTTTTCCTCAATGGCAGTGGTCCCAAATTATGGTCTATAGGCCAGGTATGGCCCGCTTCCACAGTTTGTCGTCCCCCTGATGAGCATTTTTTTTTTTTCCAGCCCAAAAACCTCAGAGCCTCAGCGTGCGTTTTGAATTGTAATGGGATTTAAACCCATTGGTGGTAAGAGTGCCGAACTCTTGCCACTTGACTTCCAAAGATATAGATGACATAAAGGGATCTCATTATTACACTATCTTTAGTCACTGACCCATATGACTGTGAATGTTGTTGTGCATTCCAAACATTACAATGGTAATTATTGTGTCACTAATAATGTTCAGAATAGAAGAATGTAAGAAAGTAGGGATACATTCTTGTACTCTGTGCTTGAAACAGTGTCCGGGTAACTTTGATAAACTGTACTTTGTACGGCCAAATAAACATGCCAACAACACTTTGAAGACATAGTTGGTGGCGTGATCATGGCATCCCAAGGGTTCATTATCAGACCAGCACGACGAGGGAACAGAATCCGATTTGATGGCGGTAAAATTCAGGAACTGTTTTAATAAATATCTGAGTAACACAAAATGTTGTAAAGGTGTTATTAAGTTTTCACAATAACGCGTTACAATACTCGTTTCGGAGAAAAATAGTTGCTCTTAAAGAACGTGTTACTCCCAACACTTGGTATCAGAGAGAAATGTTAATTTCGTTGTGCATTTCACATTTGTCATTTAAAATGTTTGGGATAGAATAGAAGAATAGAATATAATTTAATGTTTTTTTAACAGATGAAACGCACAACGGAATTAGTATCCGTCCCTGGTACCGTGAATAAAGATAGTGTGATAACGAGATAAAATACTGGCTTTTCACAAGTCATCTATACAACTGGTGGTCCGGTGCTTTGTCAACTAATCTAATCTAGGTTTATGTTCTGAGAACTTTTGTCAGTAAAGAACCCGGGTTTTTTTGTGGGTTATTATTTGTTTCATAACTTGTGTTATTATTATTTTCTGACTTTTTCAGAAGGAATTGTTATTTCAATAATAGTCTTTTTTGTCTTTTGTTCTGTGAATACGTTTTATTTGATATGGCTTTCTGAGAAAATGTATTTTATTACATTAAGCTACAATTGTCACACTTTTTCTGTCACAAACTGACTCTGGCCCCTCATCAAAGAGGAAAACGTTATGTAGCCCTCACAGGAAAAAGTTTGGGGACCCCATACACTGGGATAGATCTCATAATGTAACGTAGACATAAGGTATTTTCTTACCGCCACAGCTTGCCTAGCGTCTTGCTGAGTTCGGCGTTGTGCAGGTGCGGGTATTGGTCAGCCAATTTCCTGCGGGCCGCCTGCGCCCAAACCATGAATGCGTTCATGGGCCTCTTAACGTGCGGTTTGCTCTTCAGCGAGCCGTTTCCACGCACGGGCATGGGGACGAGGGACCAGTCGTACCCTTTGAGAACCTGCGACACAGCGTCCCTTATGCAAGCTGGGAAACGCTCGTCGTCCTCCGAGTCCAACTTCTTTCCCAAGCCGGCGAGCAAAGAAGCAGCGTGGCCGTCGGAACCAGTAGGCGAGGACGGCGCGTCCGAGTCGGACTCGTCCTGGGACATGGAGCTGCTGGTGCCCTCTGGGCTGCAAGGGTGGTGCTCGCCCGCGCATTTGTCGTGCTCCTCGGTCATTTTAAGCATTCTTCTTCTCACCTTGGATTCCTCAAGCAATAGGAGGAGGGCTTCGTGCGCCTTTTACGCACCGTGCGTAAAAACGTTTAATCCTTCTGTCCTTCGATCTTCAGCAGCTAGTGCTTGTTTTTCTTCATCACGGTGGCGTGGATAGGTGTCTTCAAAGTTTTCTCGCGAGGCGAGGTCTTCCGTGTAATGTGCACGCTGCGGGTTTGCACAATTTGACTTGGTGGTTGCACTTCGTCACGCACTCCGCCTTCTGCCTGCGATTGGCCATTGGAACAAGCCAACCACTCACCGCTTGCATTACTTTCGTTTTGTTAAGTCTCTTGTTTGCCTCCCTCATCTTTTTGCAGTTTTTGGTTAAGAGTAAGCGTTGTGACTATCATGTGCCACATTAAACTGGTGAGCAGACAAATAATTCTATTGGATTATATTTGACAATGGTGTAGTCATATAGCAATATCAACAATATATTATAATGTGTAACTGTTTTTTCAACCTTTCATATTAAATGAACATAAATAAATACAATTTAATAATGATTTAGACTACAATTTTAGAGCAATTGAAAAATAAACGGGCTAAATATCATCTTAATACCTTAATACCTAGACGTCATCATGTGGATATTATGGAAAATTGCATTTACCCTTGGGTCGGCAAGCTTAAACATATTGAACTTAAAAAAAAAGAACTGAAACCAAAAAAACTAAAAAATAATTATAGGCAGCACGGCGATGCAGTGGTTAGCGCGTGTGCGGCACAGTTCTGAGTTCATGAGATCGAACCTTCCTGTGTGGAGTTTGCATGTTCTCCCCGTGCTTGCGTGGCTTTCCTCCGGGCACTCCAGTTTCCTCCCACATTCCAAAACCATGCAAGTCAGTTTAATTGGCCGGAGAGAAAGTTGAAAATGAAAAAGATTTGTGCAGTCAGACCGCAATGTCATTGACCCGCAGGTGGATAAGCAGAAAAACAGTTGGGACAAATGTTTAGCCCAGGGGTGTCAAACTCATTTTAACTCAGGGGCAACACGACAGAACAAACATTTTCTCGGGGCCGCACTAGTAGATTAGAGAAAAAGAAAGAGAGAAAGGGAGGGAGAGAGAGAGAGAGAGAGAGAGAGAGAGAGAGAGAGAAAAAAGAGAGAGAGTGAGAAAAAGTGAGCAACAAAAGAAAAATAGTGAGAGAGGGGGAAAGAAAAAAAGAGAACGGGAAAGGAAGAGAGAGAGGCAAGTCATGTTTATTTGTATAGCCCAAAATCACAAAGAGTCTCAAAGGGCTGCACAGACCACAGATTATTGCAAACCACAGACTAAGAGAAAGACAGAAAAGAGAGAGATAAGGAAAAAGGGATGACAGAGCAAAAGAAGCTAAAAAGACACAAAGAAACAGACGAAGAGTGTGAAAGAGAGAGAGACAGAGATTGAGAGAAAAAGGGAGGAAAAGAGAGGGAGAGAGAGAAAGAAATACAAGTCCAGTGTCTTTGTGAGAGGCATATGTCTTTGGCAACATCAAGTGGACATATTGCAACCTGCAGCTCATTTTTCTCTTGCACTTCCCTCAGCGTTGTCTCGCGAGCCAGATTCAATCCCTTAGCGGGCCTGATCCGGCCCACGGGCTGCCTGTTTGACACCCCTGTTTCAGCCAATCAGAATGCAGAACACAATGAACGATGAAAAGTGGCGAATCCGTGATAAGTAAATTGCGATACAGCGAGTGATTTGTGTATATATTTATGTTTTCCGAGTTGTCGGGAACAAATATTTTCTCATTAGTAATACAATTAAAATGTTCAAAGAGCTGTACAGAATTTGGAACTTTTTTACTCCCTCCCACCATCTCCTTGCTTGTGTCATAATTGCAGCCTCAGTCAGCTCGTTCGTGATGCGTGTGCAAGTACGTGCTTGTATTAAAAGCGCTCAAAACATTTTTTTTTTAATCTTTCAGTATGTTTGGATTGGCGTTTGGTCTCTACTTGGAGAATACCTTTTTATTACTTTTACCAATTTCATGCTACTCTAACGGAAAAATAAAAACAGGGAGACGAGCTTGACGTCACATTACAGCACTCCCTGCACCCCACATTCCTCCTATTGAAACTGCTTCGCCCCAAACAGCTAAAAGTTAAATAAAAGCAGATGGGCGAAGTCAAAATAAAACATAGGGATTCCTTGAACTTTGATGGGAATTCTTAACACATACTTATTCAAGAAAATATTTAACTTTCAATGTTTTAAAGACACCTCCAACGCACCCCACCTTTAAGAGTTTTCCCTTTGCTCTTTCTGTGTTTAAAAGCAGCTCGAGACAGAAGTGCCTACCAAAATGAATACATCCAACCAACATTTGTTTTAATCTGTTGTGTAAGTGAGGTAATTTAAAACTACCAAGCATATTTTCACACAAAGGTAAAAAAATGCAGATTTATTTTGTCTAAAAACTACACAAAATTGTGTGACTTTAATTTAGAATTTTTGAGTTGAAAGTCTTTTGATAGACATTGGCTAACTTTCAACCGCCCCCAACAATTAATCCAGGTTGTCTATTGAGCAATGTTGAGGAGCCAAATTGTGTCTGTTGCCACTGGTTTTAATCACAGCCAGCGACTGTCACCATGTGCCGGGACCTCCTGTTGACCCTTCACCCCCAAAATATCTCCTATTAAAACGCCATAATGAACGCTTTACTGGACCAATTGCAAGTTTTATTTGAACCTATTTGGCGGTGGGCAGTGGAGGAACAAACTAGTGAACGGAGTGAGGGGGACTGAAGGAAACAATTAGCCCAGACCATCTGAGGGTGTGTTTTTGGCCTTCAGCCATACTTTTTTTTATGTCAAAAGCATAAAAGAACTCAAGTGTTTCCAGATTATCTTCTGCCATTTCTCAACTCTTTCTCTCTTCCCATAGTTTGGCGTGTTCATTTGAATTAAGAAAGACGAACAACAAGGATTTGGAAGCTGCATTAGTAGCAGATAGCTCGTTTCCCCTCCAGGAATCTGAGATCTGCTAAATGTCAGGTGTCTCTGCGCTGCACGGGCAAAAAGATGGCTTACTTGTGTTCTTTTCTACTTCGCCCAAATATAACGCGCAATGGCAAAAGGCGATGTCATCACCTGTATTTGTTTGCTAGTTTTGACGCTTGCAAAATGGAAAAACTAATCTCTTTCTGTTACCTCTCCAGATCCAGAACCACTTAGCAGGCCTAAAATGAGTAAAAGGTAGTTTGGAGTCAGTTGGGGTTTTCTCGAGGGTTTTTGGAAAGAGGATATGTTGGTCATTTTCTTCTCAAGGGAAATGGGAAATAAAAGTACTGTTAACTACAACTTGAATTTAGCTACATCTAATTAAATACTGATGGTGTTTGGGGTTTACACTGTTCCTCAAAATTCCTCAACACAAAACTAAAACAATTATGCAACAACTCTGTTGAATACTTTTAACCACAAATATTGTTTACAACTAAATGCTATTGGTTCAGTAACTTATGGTTTTGATTTCCCCTGGGGTCTTAAAATCATTCGTATTCTTTAAAAATAATAGGTTTGTTTTAATGGTGTTGGGTATGAAGGATTGTCTATTAGGTAAATGCATTGGATCATGCATCAATTTTAGTTTGAATGCTTCCGCGATTTGAAATTACCAATATTTTTAAGAGTTGTTATCATCGCATGTTGATTTATTTTTTGTTTGGCTGGTTGTTTTGAAATCAATTGATAGTTTCGTTAAATATCATGGTGTATGATGTATTCATGTATATACATACCTATTTTAACTAGTTAGTTTGTTAGATAGTGTTTTAACTTACCTTTTTCTCCTTTCGCGTGTTCGTTTGATTCTAAGTAGAAAAGAGGTAGGTTTTCAATATAAATTCTGAAAAAGAATAGGCAGTTCCTTCTAAAGCACGATCAGGAACCTATGGCTCGCGAGCCATATTTCGCTCTTTTCATGAATACATACAGCTCGGATACAAAATAGAAAATGTATACATATTTAATACAATAATTCAACTTATAAACAAACCTTTTACTCGGATCCTCTAGCAAAGCACCTGGCGCAAATTGATTGGCTGAGCGGTAAGAATGGGCGGAGCTATACACAGGACAGGACACATGAACTTCTTCTCGCCCAGCGCCGTCTGCTATGAAGGTAAATATGTTGGTTTCCTCGGTTGGAGTATTTTGTGACATATTTACAAAAGCACGTTGTTTCAAAACAATTATACATCCCTTATCTGCACCGCTAATCCTTATAGGGTCGCAGGGGGTGCTGGAGCCCATTCAAGATCTCTTCAGGCAGTGGGAAGGGGACACCCTTAACTGCCAGTCGCAGGGCACACAGGAATAGACAACTCACTCGCTCATTCACACCTAGGGACAAGTTAGACAGGCCAATTATCCTGATATGCATGTTTTTGAAATGTGCGAGGAAACCGGAGTGCAAACTCCGCACAGGAAGGCTGGTAGCTGGATTTGATCCCAGGACTTCAGAACTGCGCCGTAGACACGCTAACCTCTCAACCGCCGTGCTGCCCTGGAAACAACTATTTAGGACAAAAATTAGCCTTAAAACTCCACAGGAACAGCAGGAGGGAGACATGTTTTAAGTGGTATATTTATGTTGATATGGGGCACAGGCTCTGGTATTATTATTTCATATATTTTATCAAATTGTGAAACATCACATAGTGAAATAAAATGTGCTGAAGAATCGGCTTTTGTCTTAAAATATATAGTGCAGCTCTCTCAAGAAAAAATATCTAAATGTCTCTTTGGCCAAAAAGGTTCCTGACCTTTGTTCTAAACTTTTACTACAAAATATTTTGGGCACAAATCTGCTACACAACAATGGCTGTAGAAATTTACCTGTGCAAAGACTGAGGTTGTTTATCATCCGATACAAAATTGGTGGTTCATACGCAAGAAAATGTAAATCAATTTCAAATTCAAACATTAAACATTGAAGGGATCCTCTGGGAAATCTTGCTCACGCAGCCCAAACTTTGCAGAGAAAATCACCCAAATTCCGTTCACAGGGATGCTTAATGTGATCTTCCTCCAATGCGCCGGCACCCAGGACTTGAGCTTATCAAATCTCCTTATGAGCTTAAAATGATTTTTCCTGTCTGTAATTGTGTATTCTACACAAAGAAGTAAGGTAATAGACTTCAAAATGGTGCTTAAGCCCACTCCCGACCACAAAATAAAACCAAAATTGCATACTTATAACCAGGGTTGGGTAGGGTTACTTTAACTGGATTACTTTCAATTACTTTTGGATTACTCCAATACCAAATATGCTAATAAAAGACAAAATAAACTAAATATGAATAAAATTATGACTCACAACACGTGGTAAGCTTTCTCTCCTGGATTTAATCTCTTTGATCTCCGGCAAAACTAACATAAAATGCGACAGAAACAAAATGAAAATAAATTTAAACAGCTTGCTAACATCATTTTTGCCCTTCCATGGATTCCGTTACTCCCCAAGCCTGCACAACATTTTGTAATTCTATTCATATTTAGTTTATTTTGTCTTTTATTAGCATATTTGGCATTGGAGTAATCCAAAAGTAATTGAAAGTAATCCAGTTAAAGTAACCCTACCCAACCCTGCTTATAACTAAATCAATAAGGATTTTATAACTGAATAGATTATGCAGTCCTGATTAATTGTAGGCATCATTTGTAGTTCGATTTATACAATGCTGGGGTCACAACAACAAATGTCTAAGATTAGGACTACAAGTGTGTTTTTTTTTAACAGGTTGAGTGAAATCCCAGACTTAAACATGTACTTGAAAACACGTCCCCTGTTCTAAATTAACTCTAGGGCAGTAACACACCAAAAACACAGGAATAATGTTTTAGCCCCAAGCCAAGTGTATTCAGCTCACAGTTCCAAAGCTTTGGAGCAGAGGTCCGCTAGTTTTGTTTTTGTTTTATCTTAATGCAGACACAAAATGCGAAGAACGACACATCACATGTTCTACCGCGTCCCCAAGTTATCTCAAAGGAGTGTAGGCGTGTGTTTTCCATTCTCTCCGATCCAGCCAACACATCCCCCTCAAGCCTTCCCCTCTTCCAAACTCTTCTCGCCGCCCGCTCATCTTCACAGCATATGCTCAGAATAAAACTTGCAGATTTCTGTTTTTTTTTTCTTTTTCCGGCATAGCAGACTCCTTCGTTTGAGTGTGAAATTGACGGAGCAGGTTATATGGACATGCTTTGAGAAGCCGAGATGGGGGTAAACTGTAAATGAACTCAAACAGCATCCATCCTGCCTTTGAGAAACAGATCGAGTGGTCTTTGAGAACCCTCTTATTGTTGACGTGTTAATTTTCTCATCTCATCTCATTAGCCGTACCCCTTATCCTCATTAGGGTCGCGGGGGGGCTGGAGCCCATCCCAGCCATCTCCGGGCAGTGGGCAGGGGACACCCTCAACTGGTTGCCAGCCAATCGCAGGGCACACAGGGACAGACAACTCATCCGCTCATTCACACCTAGGGACAATTTGGACCGGCCAATTCACCTGAAATGCATGTTTTTGGATCGTGGGAGAAAACCGGAGTGCCCGGAGGAAACCCACGCAATTTTGTTTTGCAAAAAGGACACAAAAGAGGAACGAAATCTCAGTGGCAGCTTAGATGCCAACTTTTGAGCTCTCATTTTAAACCCTGTTTGTTGTTGGTTTTTGGACAATAATTGTATGAAAAGTGTTGTGATTTTTGTTTTGTTATTTATTTATTTTTTTCAAAATTACAAACTGTGTTTTTAATTGTTGGTCAATGATACTGCATACAGTAACTGTTCTGCTTTTGAGAAACCTACAGAGTGGTTTTTGAGTGCCCTCTTGTGGTTATTAATGCACTCAGTGTTTATACAAATAATTTTAGTGATGAAACAAGATGACATAATGTAAATTTATGTTCTATATTATGAACTACTTAAACTATTTACCTTAATGTAGTTTTAATGTCATGCCCCTCATAGTAACACCCAAAAACATAAGAATACAATTAAAAAGACCAAAATGTTGTAACCCCTAGCAATGTCAAATAAATTCAGCTCACAGTTCCAAAGTTTTAGCTCACCTAGAGGAAGCTGACACAATTGTCCCTCATCTTGCTGCTAAAGGTCCCTGCAAAAAAACAAAAATATGAAAAGCTGGGCTAGATCAAAAAGAAAAAACTCTGCAGTTTGGTCACTTTGAATCTCCCTTGTGCTTCAAAGCACTCATTTTAGGTTGCACTAAAAATACATCAACAAATAAGGGTCAAATATTAAACAGTGTCCCTTTAACTTAGTATGAGGGGTGTACTGTATAATGGTGGGTGACAATAGTTCCAGAGGTCATTCATTCTAGAATGTATTAGAACATTTAAATGAAATTATCCATCCATTATCTGCACCGCTTATCCGTAGTAGGGTCGTGGGGGCGCTGGAGCCCATCCCAGCTATCTTCGGGCAGTGGACAGGGGACACCCTGAACCGGTTGCCAGCCAGTCACTGGGTACACAGGGAGAAACATCCAGAGGCTCAATTAACCTGACACACAAGCACAGGGAGAACATGCAAACTCCACACAGGAAGGTTCAATCTCATGACTTCAGAACTCTGCCGCACATGCGCTAACCACTGTGCTGCCGTGCTGCCCTAAATAAAACAATGTATGGTAAATTTAGATTTCAAATTATTTTATTGTATCCATCTTAATTGTGTTGGGGGAAATTCAATATTATTCTAATGACATTACTTTAATAATGTTATAAATTGGAACGTTTTTGATATCCTTAGAAACAATTTACCTAATCAAATTTTAAACCATAAACACAAAAAAGGAAGTGTCCTACTTCCAGTTGTCGCAGTGCTGAAGCTGACATCACTTCACTTTTTTTCATCTGATGTTCGGACAAGCCAACGGTGCCACACACGCAGATAAATATCTACACACGGCGTACACGGAACACGGGCAACTGGTTTTTCAGGATGCGTCTACTAGCTTCTAGAATTCAAAACCGTTGCAGAGGATAGCCGGTCACAAGGCAAAGAAAGGCACATGCTCACTTCCTGTTGGCTTTTAAGAGGTGGGGGCCTTCCTGGACAAAGCATTACATGGAAGTACTTGAGCAGCGTGAAAGGCTTAAAGTGTTTCAGGCAGTGGAGCAAAAGTGGACCTCTTCATTTAGGGGAGGGAGTGATTTGTGCTGTGTGATGGAGTACATTCATTGTCATCTATGCAGTGACAGGCTGTCAGGGAAGGCAGATGAGGCACAGCACCACCTGTCATCAGAGAAATAAAAAAAGTCAAATATGCTAAAAGTTATATTTATTTAGAGTCCTTTTTCATTTCTATTCACAATTCTTTCAAAATGTCTGAATTATCATCTTATATTATGAATATTCTTAATATAAATAACATGTAATGTATTACTGGGCTCAGCGTCTGCAGATGCAGAGTGAGGCCCACAATTCTCTTGCTTTAAGGCACAGGGCAATGATGAGAATAAGGATTGTGATTCAGCGCACACCTCAGCCCCGAAGAATATAATTAGTGGTAGTATTATCAAGCCAACAGCGAGTCAAGCCATCCCGACAGACCTATAAGAGCATAATATGTGCCGATTATTTACTTTACAAGCCAGTTATTCCAACTACTACCCAATACAGTATGACAAAAGAAGGAATCAGAAATCCTAAGATATCCAGCAGAATTTAATTTTGCCCTCCATTATGGGAATAAGGTAACAAAACCCCAAACAAACCACTGTATATATAAACATCACATCAAAATACCCTTACTTAAGGTTAATCCCTGCTATCAACTACAGCATGTGAATCACTCCGGTAAAACCTGGATGATACCAAGGATTAGTTTTAATACATTTTAAAAAATGATTAATACCGACATGTAAAAGTGGAAATGTATCACAATCATGTATGAAATTTAGTTGTGAATCATTACACAAGCAGAAATGTGGGAAATTATGATAAAACTTCAACAGACCACTGTAAATCAAATGTAAATGTAAAACTAGAATGGCTGTGCACAATGCCGGAGTGGCTAATCGCGAAGAACAGGTGATTTCCCAAAGTCATAGTGGAGTTTGGGCTGGTTGGATGAGAATAATTTGAACATCTGTCACTTGCACGATCTAAACTCAACTCGTGCATTCATTTTCTAAACAGCTATTTGGCCACATTCAGCGGAACATACGAGGTGAGTGTTACCATCTAAGGGAATTCTCCCCTACCAAATTTGAAGTAGGTTTGGTCCACCACCACTCTTCTGTAAAATTAATACAGAATGATACAAGGAAGGTACGATGGAGGGCAGAAAGAAATAGAAATACGTTACCGGGTAGTTAGCTCCTCTCACTCAAATAAGATCTTAATGATAAAAAGCGCTGACTCTTTCAGCTACCAAAAGCCTCCTCAGAATGTTTTTGTTGCCTCTATCAATATACTAAAAAATATTATACAAGAAACTTAGAAATGGAAAAAAAATCAACAATGAAAAAGGAAACAGAAGAGAAATGAAATAAATTCAAATAAATTCAAAAAAGGAGAAAAATGAAGAATCTATAATAAAGGAAGAAAAAAGAAATAAAAGGCAAGTAGTAGATGTATATATATATATATATGTATATGTATATATATATATATATATATATATATATATATATATATATATATATATATATATATATATATATATATATATATATATATATATATATATATATATATATATATATCTCATCTCATCTCATCAGCCGTACCGCTCATCCTCATTTGGGTCGCGGGGGGGCTGGAGCCCATCCCAGCCATCTCCGGGCAGTGGGCAGGGGACACCCTGAACTGGTTGCCAGCCAATCGCAGGGCACACAGGGACAGACAACTCATTCGCTCATTCACACCTAGGGACAATTTGGACCGGCCAATTCACCTGAAATGCATGTTTTTGGAACGTGGGAGGAAACCGGAGTGCCCGGAGGAAACCCACGCAAGCACGGGGAGAACATACAAACTCCGCACAGGAAGTCTGGAGCTGGATTTGAACCCACGACAGGTTCCCATGACATGAACTGTGCCGCACAAGCGCTAACCACTGCGCCGCCGTGCTGCCCATATATATATATATATATATATATATATATATATATATATATATATATATATATATATATATATATATATATATATATATATATATATATATATATATATATATATATATATATATATATATATATATATATATATATATATATATATATATATATATATATATATATATATATATATATATATATGTGTGTGTGTGTTATATGTAATTTTGCTAAAATATCTTCAATTTGGGCTCTATCTTGCCAGAAACCCTCCTCTACCTCATCTCTGAACTCTGAACTGTGACGGTGCCACAAAAAGCATGATGGAAGCACACATGCACACCGGGTTGCCAGGCAGATTTGAAGCGATAGCCAGTTTGTTTCATTCGGGAAACTGGGTGAGGCTAATTGCAGTATCCACTGTACTGTATTTTTGACTTCGTATCCTGAAACCCCTTTGTAACTGGATGTATTCTCCCGTTTGTAACTGAAACTTTCGAATGTAAAGAGATTCGTAAGTAAAAGTACCACTGTACTTAGTGATTAAAATAAACACACGACGTATGATGCTTACAATTTGAACAAGTAAACCACTATACAGTCAGAATGAGTGGAAAAGGGATGTAAAAACCTTGACTAATTACAACAAATAAACAAATTGGGAATCCATGAATCCAGTAACTGCTGTTAAATTTGTAAACAACTACATAGCAGACTTAAGAAAAGTCAACTACACACTTGATTGCTTGCTGTAAAATCACGGGTTGGTGGAGAAGTGCCGGATAGAGTATAAACCCCAGACTCACTTCATCAAATTTAGCGACGTAAAATGAGTGCTAATCTGCGACCAAACCTTAGATTAATGGCTTTTAATTGTATTTTAACTTGGAAGATTGTGCTGAACAGGAAGTGAATTGTATGAAAGACAGCTGTGTGAACGGCTAACAAATGAGGGCAAACGGTGCAGTGCACATTGGACCACTTAGCAGACATTGTCAGGAACTGAGACCAACCCAGCCTTCACATTTTACGCGAACATGTGCATTAATGAGCTGCACCTCAACGTGTATTTTTAGCCGCTGTAAGGGCGCTCGCCAGCTACACTTCACCAGTCTAATGACTTTTCCTCTGCCACTCACCAGTCACTATAGCTTGAGGCCACGGCCAGCTACACTGAACAAACTGTGCAGTACGCCAATGGGTTATGTAAATATTTGCAATTAAGTCCCCATCCAACTATTTACATTCTCTCACCTTCTAAAATATTGGCTAAAGACTTGCAAATCTACTCAGCACAATCATTTTCAAACTTCCTATTTCAATACATGGTAGACAGGTTATAACCAGACTTGGCAAATCATTACCCCGTCAGGGGCTGTAACATTTTCAAAGATTCATTTAAGTCAAAAAGAAATGTTATGGAAAAGTTAAGACAATCTGAAAGGACCCAAAAATTCAAATACAAGCCAACTAAAAATTGAGGAAAAATCTGGACGGAAATTGTGTGGGTGGAGTTAGCTGATTTGTAGACTTGAGAAAAAAGGCTGACGAGAACAGGGGTTTGACATAAAAGGGGATTTTCACAAGGGTTGAGTTCCAGAAATAAGCCGTGACAGAAAAAATCTGTAGAAAAGTAAAAAAAAAAAAAGCCTTCCTGTGTGGAGTTTGCATGTTCTCCCCGTGGGCTTCCTCCGGGCACTCCAGTTTCCTCCCACATTCCGAAAAAAATGCATTTCAGGTTGATTGGCCGGCCCAAATTGTCCCTATGGTGAATGAGCGAGAGAGTTGTGTATCTCTGCGCGCTCTGAGACAGGCTGCCAACCAGTTCAGGGTGTCCCCTGCCCACTGCCAGAAGATAGCTGGGATGGACTCCAGCACCCATGCGACCCTACTGAGTAAAAGCGGCACGGATAACGGATGGATTATACAATTAAATACTTTATAAATTTAATGGAATTATACTGTTAAACCAAATATCAAACCCTTCACATTCTCACACATTTTTTTAACAAATGAAATTACTGTATTCAATACCGTGCTGGAGAGATCATGACTGAGGCTCTGGACCAGCATGAAGGTACTGTCACTTACCTCGATTATGCTGGTAATACATTTGGATTGGAATGAGAAGAGCAGGAACTCAGAGATCTGGTCACTTGGCTGTATATCATCAAACCAGGATGGGATGGAAAGCAGAACAAAATACAGTAAGTATGACAAAAAACAAGGTATAACCACAAACAACACTATCAACCACCAAGAGCTTGAAAATGTCAGCAAATTAAAATATTTTGGAACTGTTATACCAGATGAGAGGGGTCAGAACCAGAAACCATGGCCAAGGTAGCTCAAACCATCATTTATTACACACCATGTCTTTATAACAAGGGTCTCAAACTTAGTATTTTGGGGGGGCTGCTGGAATTTGGTCCAGGTAAGGTTGGTTGGCGATTTCACACAAAATAAGCACTAAAGATAAAAAAATAAATTAACAGTTACTAAGAAAATCAGACAGTTAATAAGTAATGAATAAACAATGTAGTAAATAAGAAAAACATACACTAGATATGTGAATATGATATGTGTTTTTAACCTTAAATGTTTGACGACAAACTGTTTTTAACATGGCTGCAAAATTCATTATTCTAACTTTATCCGTGAGGTGCGTCATTTGAGATGTCATTACAAAGTTGAATGTTGAATATTTTTTCTATTAAGTATGTGTAAACAATGCCACCTGAGTTATGAATGATCTGTGATGATGTGCATTTATATGGCACTTTTCAAGTCAATGACTTCCCAAAGCGCTTTACAATGTGCTCCACATTTCCCAATAGCAGCCTTGCAGCCATGTAAGGGCCCGGTCACACAGCCGTTTGCGTCTGTATCACGGGTAAAATTTTGCGGGTTTTTTTGCCCATGGTTGCCCGCGATGGAAAATGCGCAAAATTGGCCAACCCGCTGTTCATCGGTGGTATGCCCGCAAAACAGACGCCGGAGACTGTTCCGCTTCCTCATCGCGTCTTTCCGCGTCATTTCCGCGTCTGGACCACGGGTATAAAAGCTGCCGAGCCGGTGTTGTGCCGAGAAATGCATCCCTGCCAAGATTTGCATCCCCTGGCTACTAGATAGATAGATAGATAGATAGATAGATAGATAGATAGATAGATACTCTATTCATCCCCGTAGGGAAATTCACACTTCCAGCAGTCTACCCCGTTGTTTATTAACAGATTAACATGATGCCCTAGGGGTGCTTGTAGCGGAGTGGATGACGTCACGCCAGTCCAAAAGTTCCGACATCCCTGCGGCAGATGGAAAATTTTTCTTTGTGAAAATCCAGGGATACACCACCTCGTGTTAGCAAGGCCGCCTCCTCTCCGATTCCCCCCGGCTTTCGTGTCTCTGTTTAGCTGTTTAGCAGCGTTGAAGCCGAATAGCTCCGGGTGGCTGCACGTTAGCGTCCGGAATGCTAAACGTGAGCCACGTTTCCGCAAAACACAGCAACTGCGCTCCCTGTGCGCTTCGATGTTTTCCACCAGCACACGATGATCTTATTTGGTCGTGAGTTCGCATTTACCATGTATTACGGATGGTACCGAAGACTTATAACGCCGCTTTTATATCACTTTTCAGGAATGTAATAGCGGACATATAACCAAAACCACTTTGTCTTGCATTTGTTGGGAATGTAATACAACTTAAACCGTTCCGTCTTTGTATTTGTTGTGAATGTAATCGAACGGTAATGCACAGCGTATATCAAATGTCTGTACCGCGTCATTACCTCGTGTGTACCACGTGTTCCGCCCGCGGTTACACATGGTCTAAAGTTATGAGCAGCGCAAAACTTTTTCGCGCGGCCAACCGCGTGTGAATTTCCGACCGCGTGTAAAGCACTGCTGTATCTCGTCTGTATAGCGATCTCAAAGCGTCCAACAGCGTCTGCTTCACAGGCAGACATTTCTGGCCGTGATTCAGCCTCGATACAGACGAAAACGGCTGTGTGACCGGGCCCTAAGACGCTAACCTGCTTATGGGGGTATTAGGGGTTCAGTGTCTTACCCAAGGACACTTCGACATGTAACACGGACGAGCCGGGATTCGAACTGGGATCCCTTGATCCCAAGAAGAGCGCTCTACCTCCTGAGCTACTGCCGCTACTTAAAATAACTTTTTTTTTTTTTTAGTTTTTACCTCACCTCTATCAGAGATGTTCTGGACTTGCAACACATTAGGAAGCAGGAAGGGGGAGGGACGGAGAGGGGTGGTAAGTCATTTCATGCTCGTGCTCGCTTTTTTATGTTAGTGTAGCATGAAAATGGTGAAAGTAATAAAATGACTGGTTTAAATACACTCCAAACGCCATGATGAAAAAAGAAGTTTATTCCAGCGTGTCTTAGAAATGCATGTCCTTGCATGTGCCATAAGAGCAGTTTGACAGAGGCCACAATGACGATTCAAGCCAGGAGATGGCGTCAGCAAGTATAACATTTTCAAATTCAGGACAGAACCATTAATTTCTTTGACACATGTCAGTAAAACTGAAGTACTGTTGTGTTTTATTACCATGCTTAGGGCCCGGTCACACAGCAGTTTGCGGCTGAATCACGGCCAGAAATTTCTGCCTGTGAGGCGGACGCTATTGGACGCTTTGAGATCGCCATACAGACGAGATACAGCAGTGCTTAACACGCGGTCGGAAATTCGCGCGCAGGTGGCAGCGCGAAAAAGCTTTGCGCTGCTCAATTCTTTAAAGCGCGGGTACACAGCCTTTCACGGGCGTATCGAGGCTGAACCACGGCCAAAAATTTCTGGCCGTGAAGCAGACGCTGCTGGGCGCTGTTGGACGCTTTGAGGCCGCCATATAGACGAGATACAGCAGTGCTTTACTCGCGGTCGGAAATTCACACGCGGTTGGACGCGCGAAAAAGTTTTGAGCTGCTCAAAACTTTTGAGCTGCTCAAAACTTTGAGCACGTGTTAACCGCGGGCGGCACACGAGGTAATGACGCGGAAATGACGCGGAACGACGTGCTATGGCCGCGACCAGGGCGTGGTTACACATGGGTAGGACGGGAAATTTCAGCGGGTAATCGTGGGTGGAGCATGGTATTAGCATGTTCTGCGCCTGTATCGCGGTGTTATTACGTGAAATTAGCGTGTTACGCGTGTGACGGTCAAACGCCTTTCTCCGCGTATATACAGCGCGATTTGCCGAGCACACGTTAGTTGCGCTCGAGACGTCAAGGGGTGAACATGGATCCCCGTCACCGTAGTGACCTCGTCTTAATCCATTTTTATTTCTTGACATTTATTTTCATTTCATAACAAGATAATAAAATAAGAATTAAAAACTATTACAATAATAACATATTGGCTTCTTCGGTGCCATAGCTTGAAATCTTGATCTTCACGGGACTGTGTCTTGAGCGGTTATGATTTCTACAGCCTGGTGTTATGCCAAAAAATTACATCCCTGCCGAGATTTGCATCCCCTCGCTACTACAACCACTTTTACCTCGTTTTATCTCACTTTTATATCACTTTTAGGGAATTGCGTAGGAGTCGGATTTGGGCACAACACCGGCTCGGGAGCTTTTATACCCGTGGTCTCCACGAGAAAATGACGCGGAAATGACGCGATGAGGAAGCGGAACAGTCGCCGGCGTCTGTTTTGCGGGCATACCACCGATGAACAGCGGGTTGGCCAATTTTGCGCATTTTCCATCGCGGGCAACCACGGGCAAAAAAAACCCGCAAAATTTTAGCCGTGATTCAGCCGCAAACGGCTGTGTGACCGGCCCCTTAAGCAGAGAAAACATTTTTAACACACCGCACCGAAAGTTTCATGCAAGGTGCACCCACTTCTCTTTAATCTTTATTTCAAGAATGGTGACATACTCCTCTTCAAAGTAAGCGTCCATATCAAACTCTTAAAGTAAACTTACATATTAAGGCTGGAGCCTCTCAATATTGACTCACAGGTCACAACGGGCTTTCGAGCAGTGTGTTTGAGGCCCCTGCTTTACATAATTGAATGGAAAGACATGCCGGCTTTTTGTTTTTTGCATTTTGCCTCTCGCAACTTGTCTCTTGATCAGTCTGTGCATCTCCCAAATGCGTGCGCTTGGGCGAGATTACAAAGAGGCGCTTTGTGAGGCGGGATGCAGCTGCTGAAATGTGACTAGATCCAGCTGAAGAGAGAAGGGAGCAGGTGGGTCAACAACCTCGCTCGAGCCGTTCCCAGAATATCAGGCTGCAGCGGATCAACACTCAATCAAACCTACAACATGTAAAGAACACACGTAAACATCAGTTCCATGGATAAACAGGCGTTTGAAAATCATAAAACATGTGGGGAAGTAAACAGAACCACTGCATTAATCACCTGTTGGGAAGTTCAGAACGGTTTT
Organism: Urocampus carinirostris; assembly: GCF_059441175.1. Lineage (NCBI taxonomy): Eukaryota > Metazoa > Chordata > Actinopteri > Syngnathiformes > Syngnathidae > Urocampus > Urocampus carinirostris. The sequence goes on along the minus strand of NC_142349.1, from coordinate 47,897,856 downwards.
TTGATTTGTTGTTAAATTGCATTTTGGAGGTGATGCTACCTGTGTTACCATAGATAGCATTTATGCTTCATTATTGGTCTCGATCCTGGAACTTTTTATGTATACTGCTTTGTTTTACGTCAGAAAAAAGACAGATTTCCACCAGGTAAGAAGAATGACTTATTTTGTATTTTTAAAGGTGCTCTTTGGAATTCAAAACTGTGTTATTCTTTGCTACCGTCTCCTGGCTTACTCCTCAAGAACGAGCATATTTTGAGACCCTACTTTTTTCATCTTTGTGGGGGTTTAGGTTGGCATTTGGACTGTGTTTGAAACAGACCTTTTCTAACTTTTACTATTTTCAAGATACACTAACAAAAAACTGCCATTACAAGCATAAAGTCGCTCACCACCCCCTATTCCCCCAGCCCCATTGCCTGCTTCCTAGTGTGCTGCGGGTCCCTGGTCAGCAATGTAAAAAGTAAGATAAGAGCACATAGACGCCGATAAACCACATGTAATAAGTTTCCCAAAGAAGAGAACAATTCATGGGTTTTCCAGGCTTAAAGTTAGGCATTGTTACTAGAGAAAATATTCTACTTTTAATGTTTTGAGGACACCTTAAATGACGCACCCTTCTTTAAAGGACAGTGGATGAGCACCCACCGTTGTGACATGGAAGATCAATAAGACATATTCAACAGAACTTTTCCTTGACAAAAAAGTCTCACTGTCATTGTCTGTTCAGGGAGGGATGACGTTTAGTGCATGTCTGTGGAAACACAGACATCGTCCATACATGGACTTGCTCCCTCATATCTTCCCTCTTGCAAAGTGTATGCATCATTTCAGTGTTCTGGCAATATAATGTTATTCTCCTAGCAAAGTGTCTTTGTGTTTATGGAAATCATTGTTTAGATATTGGAGGTATCCCAAATGCTAAAGAAAAAAATACAAAACAAGTGAAAGTTCCTTTTGAAATGCATAATTTCACAAGAACCTGGTTTTCTCAGTTTTCTTGGAAACTAATATTTTCAGGAAACTTAGCAATATTCGACTGTTGTTTAACAAACAACGGTAGAAACATATTTTTTTAAAGAAAGGTGAGGTTTTAAGCTTTTTTTATGTCCTGTTCCTACATAGCTACAAAACATTTTCTGCAAGCCTCCAAAATTGAATCAAGAGAGGAAAAATTGTCTGGCGCCAGTTCTCACAGTTTGAGTAAATGGTCTGACATTGAATGAGTTAAAAGAAAGTTTTTTTTACCTCCACCTCAAAAGATAGATAATTTGAAGAAAATAAATATAATATGTAAAAAATGGGCTCAAACAACCCTGGTGAAGATAATTAGTGCGAAAAATTGATGGAATATATTGAAAAATAAAATGCATAAAATATTTGACTGTTATACCATGTACATTGTTTAAAAGCAGTTCAATCCCTGCAAGATGGACCAAAGTGTGGGCCACTAAGGAGTCTTTTTGGGGCTACATATGGTCGGTGGTCTGCCTCTTGACTGGATTTTCAATATGCAAAGAATAGCAGGAATTTCTCTTCTTTTGACAGTCCCAAAAGTCATATGCTAATCGTATGCGAAGGAGTTGGAAGAACTCAAAGCCGCCGTCAGCTGCATGAAATATGTTTCTCTCTACTGACGTCCTGACTGGGAGTTTTGACGCACATGGAGTACTCGCCCACAACCCCCTTCTTACCAACCACCCCACCCACCGTTTGTGCGGCAATCCTTACTTGTGTGCCAATGTATTCACACTTTGAAAGAAGCTACTGTCTCGCCAGCCAACACCCACAAATACTATGATGCCGCCAGTTTTATAATCAGAATTTTGCTTTGATATGTTAAATGTGAGAAAAATTACCGATATGCAACACACTTGTACTGCTTACCAACTGACTTCAAGTTTCTCCGTAGTTCAGTTTGGTTCCATTTTGCATACTTGTGTCGTGTGTGTGTGGGAGCATGGCAGCGGAAGGGAAAAACATACGGAGAGCAATCAACAGAGTCCAAGAGATCATCGGCTGCTCTCTGCCCAGTCTGGAGGACATCGCCGCCTTGCAATACCGCAGCAGACCGGTCACTATTATAAGATACTCTTTTCACCTCTGCCATCATCTCTTTGACCTGTTACCTCCTGGTAAACGCTAAAGGTCCTTTACACACTGACAGTTTCTTCCCCACGGCCATCACCAACCAAAACAAGAGTGCAAAACTGCGAAAATATACATTTTAATTATTATAATTTGGGAATATTTGTTTCTGCTAATGTTATTGCACTACATTGTATTGCACTATTGTTTCAGTGCACTATTATTTCCATTGCGCTATTATTATAACTTGGACCAGTCTCTGAGCACTACGTTGGAAATAGTTTTGCCCATTTATTCTGACAGTGTTTATCTTTTTTCTCTTTAAAATCTTGATTAAATGTTTACCCTGGAGTACCATGTCTAATCTTGTTGCATATAATTTTTCAACAGGATGATATAAATGACAATAAAGACAATTATCTTCTATTGTATTCTATTTAATTCTATTCTATTCTATTTTATGCTATTCTATTATACATACCTGTCAACCTCCACGGCTCCATGCCCGTACAAACTGTCGTATTTTCCCGTACAAAATACAAAATAATCGTACACCATATATATATATATATATATATATATATATATATATATACATATATATATATATATATATATATATATATATATATATATATATATATATATATATATATATTTTTTTTTTTTTTTTTTTTTTTAGAATGATGCATGATGGCAAATCCCGAGGCGGCAAACGCATGCGCACAGTAGCATCAAACCGCTTGCTTTGTTTGCAACGAAAAAAAACGTTACCGAGATAGAGGCTTCCGGGGCGAACTCCTTAGACTTGATTGATTTGCCGTTTCGTAACAGTCGGTGTATACCGGATGGTACCCATCATTGACAAATTTGCCTTTTTCCGTACAGATTTCCTTGTACATCGTACACGTCTTAAAATGCATAAAAAATGTACTTTGTACGTATGATTATATGATAATTTAAACTTATCAAGTGTACAAGCTAAACACACCATGTTGATAGTTGATTGGACTTTTCAGCGAAAGACATATTTCCAAAGTGATTTAACACAAATGTCACCAAAAAGTCCCCCCAAAAAACTTGGAAACCTGCAGACCGGCTCCTAATATACTTCACCAGTGATGGATCATAGTTATTTCGTAATATCGGTTTTCGATCTTCTCTGAATACACATTTCTAGAACTGACTCGTATATGCAATCGCCCTGTGACCTTTTTTAATTACGTTTTTGTTGTTGACTGATTCTATGTTTGCGCAACTTTTGTTAGTAACTACCTTAAAATGACAAAATGAGATAGTAACAACAAACCAATAACTTGAAAACAGTTGGTTCAGAAATACTTTTAAACAAGAAGAGAGGTAAACCTTTGCACTAATCAGTAAAAAAAGAAGAATCTCTGAGCTTAAAAAAGACCCTGATCTAACTCATACTTGGTAAGCGTTCCTGCCAAGTGAACCTTTCAGGAATAATTCAGGAACTAATCTTATTTGGTTTCTGCTAAATGTCATTGCATTATTTTTCATTGGACTATCGTTCCAATGTACTTACAACTAAGGCCAGTCTCCCAGCACAACATTGTACATATTTTTGCCCATTATCCTGGTCTTCTTTTTGTCTTGTTTTCTTGCTGGAATCTTAGGCAGCTAAATTTGGGACATGTAGCATGTACCCTGTAGGTAGCATTGAAAAAGGACTGTAACTCGACTCTCTATTTAAAACATATTTTATGAAAAAACAGCTTTATTTGATGGAATCATCTGTTTGTCATTCATTCATTTTACGGGTGACTTTTGGAGTTGATGGCTTTGTTTTTTTGAGAACAGCAGATATCTCACACATGCTCACACACCCGAAAGAACAAAAAAGAACTCCGTTCGTCACTCTGTTCTCTGGATTACGATGCATATTCGTATCCGTCACTGTGCTTCATCTGATCACGACCAAGGGTTATCTGGGGTTCTCGGCTCAATAGATTTCTGTGACTTGTGGATGTTTTTGTTTAAACAGACTTTATCGAACCATGAAACAAATCATCATCTCTGCACATAATTATAAATGTGCAGAAGTTGTTCAAACATATTCATCTTTTTCGAATTCCCCAGAACTCCCGTGGCTATTTAAATAGCCGTTACTGCAGTTTAAGTTTATTGACTGTCAATTAGAGCATTTATCTTGTTGAATTACCCAATTTTATGACTCACAAAATAAAATCAGATGTTGTGAATATAATGCTGGGCTACACTAGTTTGCCTTTTTGTTGCTGTGTCATCCTGAAACAACTCTCACCCCCAATGCCTTTTTCAAACCAATCCTCCTTTCGCTCAGACAAGAGAGTGACATTTAGGGGCCAATCCCCCGGATAGGGAAGGGACAGGATAAAAAGATTGGGATTAGCCAATAGGAGTAGGGAGGAAAAAGTCACATTATATTTTGTGGGGTTTTCCTTTTTTGAGGGAGTCTTGACAGGAGTCATTAAAAGCAACTCTTACAATTGCCGCGGGAATTGTCTAGTTATTATATGTTTTACTGTATGTGTGTGTGTGTGAGTGCGTGTGCATGTGCGTATGTGTGTGCGTATGTGTGTGCGTGTGAGTCCTTGTGTCGCTTTACACACCCAGTAATGTATAGAAGCATTCCCAATGTCCCTAGCGGCTTGGACTTTGATTGTAGGGGCATAAATCAGTCTAGTCTGCCATAAACTCTAGTGTCATTTTAAAAACCCTGACCAATACTTTTCTAGGGCCATTCGTCATTATAGCGAATTTGGATTCAATATTTCTCCTCAAGAAGTGCATATGAATAATCAGTCCAATGCTAAAGATGACCTTAGCCACCAGTTCTCCTGACCACGCATGCATAATAATCAACCTATACGTAAAACATGCAAAACCAAACAGAACTTCCAGCAAACAGGGAAGTCAACTAACTGTCATATCTCTAGCAATCATTTCCCCATTTGTTTGCCAACCATGGCAGAATTTGGACGGTGATGGACATGAACCGCTTTGCATCCCCAAACCAACTATACGCACTGAAAATGGACCTCGGGATAGTATTAGTCTATGCAAAGGGATCCGCTCTTTTGTGGTGTGCATATGACGCATCACAATGCAGGATTTGGAAGTGAAAATAAGATGCAAAACTCTGGGTTTGCATTTTGCTCCAAGGTTTTTCTTAGGTGACATTTCTGTGCATTGCCCACATTATTATTGACTTTTGCACACAGAGACAAATGTTTTGTTGGTGTTTTTTTAGCTACAGTATATTCATGTCCGCCTCGGGTGGTTAAACTTCTTATGCCAAGAATATAATTTTCCTAAAGTGCTTACAAGTGTAAAAAAAGTTGATGTCGCCGGGACTTGACTTAGGGTAATTACAAGCAATTAAAGAAGGGGGGAGAAGACTCTCAGCTTTGGGAGTTCTGGTGCATCATTATGCGGTATGTCGACAATTTTTTTTTCCATTTTTCATTCAATTGTTCGTTTTCTGCTTTTCTTTCTACCTCCATTTACATTTCTAGTAACACAAATTCGTTTTGTGTTTTTGACTAAACGGATGATAAATACAATGGATGTGCAATTGACTTGTTGATGTTGAATAAAATACGATTGTTTGTTACAAAATGTACAAGCCATCCATTTCAACGTATTGCTCTAGTTTGGAATTATTTTCATATTTTTTTCAAGTTTGAGGCTTATTTTGACTGATGTGATATACGATATATTAATAAACATTTAACAACACTCAATTGTGTATAGATCAGGGATCTCCTATCTGACTTCAAGCTGAGAGCTACTTTTTATGCTAATAGCGCAAAGGACACCCAGTTTGATATGCATTTGTAAATGGTAAATATTTTGCATTCATATAGCGCCCTTCAAGTAACTGAAGACCTTCCAAAGCGCTTTACAGTGTGCTTCACTCTTCCCCATTCACACACACACCGATTGCAACGACATACATGCAATGAGCCTTATGGCTTTTCTAAGTTAAGGGTTGGTTCAGTGTCTCGCCCAAGGACACTTTGCCATTTAACTCTTCCTCCTGAGAAACCTCCGCCCCCATTTGTAAAATTATTTATCTTGCTATTACTATGGCGTTACTATATTATTACCAGGTTAATTTTTGGAGGTAGGGTTAAAAAAAGACTCATACAACCACTAAAAAGATATTTTACTAGAAAATCAGAATGATTCAAGCACTAGTTAGCTATTTTCAAAACACGTCCACCGGCACCTCAAGTGTCCTTTACACATTGGACACCACATTGGAGACCACTCGCATTGACTACAAACCTGTTTGTAGTTCATATTTAATGCTCAAATTAGTGGGGGCTGTGACCAATGTAAGGAAAAATTCAAGTATGGCTAGCAACTTGAAAAAGGATATTTAGAACTGCAAGCCTAAGGGATTCAACCATGTGTGGGAAGGAATGTGATTTCCCAATAGTGAAATCATTTTTGAACCCTTTACCACTAAAAACCTTTTGGATTGGTGGATTTTTAGTCAAATATTTTCGAAAGATTATTTTACAATTACTTTCTTCATTTGTATTGCGGTCTTCCTGAAATACATAAAACTTTCAGGACCAGAATGGAGACAGGACCCACTTGCGTTGCGTTTCTCACAAGTTTTATTGGAAGAAAGAGAAAGGGTTGCACCCACGATCCGGTGGTTGCTGGACGAGGGAAGCAGGTCGCTCTGAACGTGGAAGTGGATCTTCCGTGACGAGGGATGGTGGTATCTGGAACGGAAAAAGTAGCCGGGACAGGAGGGCAAGAATGTGGTCGGGGTTGGAAGCGAGTCCTAAGCCAGGAAAGGAGAGAAGACGTGGTCAGGGACAAAAAGAGATCGAAAGCCGGGACGGGAGAGTAGGAGTGGTCAGGATAGAAAATGGGTCGAGGCCGGGGGACAGACAGGAGCAAAAAATAGGTGGGAGTCAGGGTCGAAAAAGGCTTGCCTAGTGTTAACTGAGGTTCGCAGACGGACTGACAAAAGGGGACAGGTAGGAGTGGGTTTAAATAGGAACAGGGAGTCAATCAGAGTCCTAGGCAGTTGGCGCTAAAGGAGCGGGCACAGGTGTTTCACATCGGTAATCATGACATTCACCCCTAAAAAACATTTTGGATTGGGGGATTTAAAATCAAATATTTTCAGAAGATTATTTTACAATTACTTCTTTCTTCATTTGTATTGCGGTTTTCCTAAAATACATAAAACAAAAAGATAGATCATGCAACAAATTTTGTTTACTGCAAATTGTCCTCAAAGAGAGAAGAAAAATGTTTTTTCCAATTGAAAACCCTTTTTTCTATATTTTACATATTCATAAAAGAAAATGTTTTTGAGTAAAATCAGTAAAATAGTCCTGGAGCTGTAATAAATGAAATGCCATATCTAATTGTAGATGCAATGCATTGACATAATTATTTTAAATCAAAATAAAATTGAACCTGATCATCAAAAACAAGATCATGCGGACATAGGATTCCTTGTTTTATTCCCACGCCTTTGACCACCGCTCCTCCGGTCTTTCCCCTAACACACCTTCTTTCCCTCGCGCCTCTTTGGATATCAAACCGTTTTGTAGTGTTTTTGTTATGAAGTCATCTGGTGATTTACAGATTTATTACACCAGTACTCATTTTGTACTCTAACATTTAAACACCGACATGAATGTTTCGGTAAAAGGTCAACATAGAACGTTTTGGAGGAGTGTACACGTTATTCAAGATGCTTCTTTTTTCTTCTTACTGAACCAGCAAGTAAAAATAGCCCGAGAGTAAAGCCGTCCAAAAGACGATGTGATTATATACCGGAAAAATCCGAATCTGGGGAATGAGAACAGTAATAATCTTTTCTGGCAAACATCTTACAAAATACTTAAAGAACTAAGTATCATTGAGAAAACCACTAAAACTGGTAGGTTTCATCTCATAGCGTTGATGTAGTGATTGTTTTTTTTTTCTCAAGATCTTCTCTCTGGGGGAAAAAGGGCAAAACTGGTCATTTGTTGTTGTTCCAAACAAACTGATGCAACAACAGATGTGTGGCTTTGAAAAGCAAATGAGCATATTTTACTCCTGTCTTTCTAGAGTGACGATGTTCTGCCTTACAAGTAAGTCACGGCTGGCTACAATTATATCCATTTCTCAATATAAATTCAGTGTTCGATCTTGTGAACTAAAGTGTACGCTTTTTGTAGAAACTTACCTGAGCTCACATTTGGTAAAAAACATCGTTCTCTTTGTAAATTGGAACCGACGTAGTCATGTACTCTCTGATTGTAATTGACACTCCATCTTAAATGGAATTTGGCGTTTTTTTAATTTGAGGGTTTGGAAAAATCTTGTCGCTTTTATCAGAAATCCATTAAATACTAATTTTTAATAAAAAAAATCTTTGGTACTGAACTATATGACAATTCAAAAAAAAGGAGTAAAATTTGATTTACAGTGGCTTGCGAAATTATTTGGCCTCTTGAACTTTGTGACCTTTTGCTACATTTCAAACTTCAAACATCAAGATCAAAAACTGTAATTTCTTGTGAAGCATCAAGTCAAGTCATGTTTGTTTGTATAGCCCTTAATCACAAAAAGTCTCAAAGGGCTGCACAGATCAACGACTATTGCAAACTGCAGACTATTATGACACCATACCCTGATATTGTCAACGTGGGACACAATCATGAAGTGGAACACACTGGATATTTTAATCTTTTTTAACAAATAAAAAACGAAAAAGTGGGTGAATTTATTCAGCCCCTTTACTCTTAGTGCACCAAACTGTCCAGAAGTTCAGTGAGGATCTCTGAATGATTCAATGTTGATCTAAATGATAAATGGAATCCACCTGTGTGTAATCAAGTCTCTGTAAAAGTGCACCTGCATTGTGATAGTCTCAGAGGTCTGTTTAAAGCGCAGAGAGCATCATGAAGAACGAGGAACACACCAGGCAGGTCCGAGATACTGTTGTGGAGAAGTTTAAAGCTAGATTTGGATAACATTTCCCAAGCTTTAAACATCCCAAGGAGCACAGTGCAAGTCAACAGACCTCAATCCAATTGAGAATTTGTGGAAAGTACTGAAAACTGCTGTTCACAAACGTTTTCCATCCAACCTCACTGAGCTGTTTGCAAGGAGGAATGGGCAAAAATATCAGTTTCTCGATGTGCAAGACTGATAGATGCATACCCCAAGCGACTTGCAGCTATAATTGCAGCAAAAGGTGGTGCTACAAAGTGTTAACTCAATGGGGCTGAATAATTTTGCAACCTCACATTTTCATTTTTTATCTGTTAAAAAAGTTTGAAAATATCCAATAAAGTGTGTTCCACTTCATGGTTGTGTCCCACTTATTGTTGATTCTTCACAGGAAATTAAGTTTTCTATATTTATGTTTGAAGTCTGAAATGTGGCAAAAGGTCACAAATTTCAACCGGGCCAAATTTTTCGCAAGCCACTGTGAAAGTATGCCGTTTGAAAGGGAGCCAATTTTCTATCACGTCTCAAAGATATGATGTTACTTCTACGGAACGCTATATTTCATTGTTTTGTTCGGTTTGAGCTAGCTAGGGTTCTAACACTGTTTTAAGTCGTAGCTTTAACGATTTGACGGCTGAAGTCGCTGGGAAATGTTTTCTGCAAACTTTACCCTACTACAGTGAATCAAGAACCCATTCTGGTCGGTGAGGAAGCTAAGTGCAGAAACACTGATTAGTATAGAAAGCAGTGGTATTTCATTTGTGCAGGGTTTGGTACACAGTAAGTAGGGTAGTGAGGCAACAGTCGTGATCCAAGAGGCAGGCGAGGAGTTACAGTAAACCTAAGTAGCAAAGGCGACACTCCAAGCGTTTGTCAGGCAATACTTGTGAACCTGGAGGGTTCAGTACTGTCAGGAGGACCAGAACAGAGCAGGAGACCCCAGAGCGTTCGTACAATTATTTTATTTGGGGAAGCGTACAGGGTAGCGGGAGACGCGATGACCGTCGACACGTAGCCAATCGTAGCGTGGGACGGAAGCAGGTCGAGTTTACCGGGACTGGAGTGAAGATCGTAGCGTGGGACGGAAGCGGGTCGAGTTTACCGGGACTGGAAAGAAGATCGTAGCGTGGAACGGAAGCAGGTCGGATCGGAGGCAGGCAGAATCAGGTAAACAAGTCAAAAAGACACAGGAAAATCAGGCGAGTCAAACGGGGTAAAAAGTAATCCTCCGACGAAGAGGTCTCCGCGTAGCATGCTTAAAAAGGGAACATAAACCAATCAGGAAGCGCATTCCAGCGCGCCAGATGATTACCCCAGGTGGCTCCACTTGGGTAATCATAACAAGTACACTGGAAGGGTTGAGACGAGAGTGCAGTGTGCTGGGGTACAGTAATGTGCCATGACAGCTTGTCTAGTGTCCCGCAATTGCCCAAATTTAACTTTGCAAAAAAGCTATATTAATTGTTGAGTATATTATTTTTGTGAACACTATCTGGTCATGAGATAGTAGAGGGGATCTTTAATCACTTGTTTTTTTTCTAAAAGCAGTTTAGCATTGCACAGCAAAAAAAGTAAAATAAGTCAAATATAGGACAAAATAATTTTAGAAAGTGTTTAAATTATTTTCTTATTCTACAAAAAAGTTCAAACGGCAGATATTTTTTGCTTATTTTAAGTACTTTTTTTGATTTTGGGAGTAAACGAGTGATAGTAATACAGGTGAAAAATATAGTCTATCTATCTACCCTGGTCATATCCCTTGAGAGGGGTGACCAACAGATAAACAAACACATATGAAAACAAATAAAATTAAAAAATGGAAAAAGTAGCAAGAAACACACACAAAAATTTTTGGACCATGGTCAACCCAAATGCCCAAACTCTCAAACAAGTTAAGCACCTCGCCACCCAACGGGACACACGAAAGCGGTCATGTCACTCGGGTCAGGGTGACACAATACACTCATCTGTTCAACAACAGGGTCCGGCAGCTTTCACTGGTTTACCCCTGCCGCATCATACAGGTGCCCTGCCCATCCCTTAGAACACGTCTAAACATGCCACTATCTTTTACAACACCTTTGCACTCATTCCTATCACCAACAAGAGCTCTAGCTTCCACTATATACTCTTGTTGTTCATCACTCTCCTCAGAGCACCCAAAACCTTGCTTCCTTGATTCACACTGTGCAATACCTCGCACTCCATTCCACCAACTGCAGTCACATCACAACCCATGTACCTAAAGCTTTCTTCTTCCAGAACCTGTCCATGCAACTTTATTACTAACGCCATGCCCACTTCATCACGTGAACACTTTACTCTCCCCAACATTCACACATAACTTCCGCCTATCACACACTCTTCCAAACTCCATTACCAATATAATAATTTCCCAAGTTGCAGCAACATTATTCACCTTCTGAACCACTTCGGCCACAAACTACTAAAAATTAAATAAATATATTTAATATGTCATTTTAGTCAACTTGAACCTGGAATACTTTTCTTTTTTTTTAATCGACGGACGGAGTACATAGAGATTCTTTTGATGGAAAAAGTGTGCCTTGTCTAAAAAATGTTGGAAAACACTGCTTTACTATGTATGTCCTTTTCCAAAATTAAATGTTTTCCCCAAATTGTATTATGTACCTACATTAACAGAACCTGCTTCTCTGGTCACTATCAAACCTGACACTTATAACTGTTATCGTCAAAGGGTTTCCAAATATGAGTTGAAAAGGTCGGAGTATGTGACGAAACGAAAAGCTCCAGAAAATCACCTGCCTCTGTTAGCGTTTTTGGCCAATGACCCAGTCATACATAAAATTTTGTGGAAAGACCCTAAGTTCCCCTAAACTATGGGTGGGAAAGACTGGGGGCTTTTAGTATTGATCTAATCCAAGGGAATTAATTATAGTATCAAACAGTATCAAGCTGACACTGATCATTTTGCCTGGAAATGTCATGTTCACGGTTTACGGATACCTAAACCGCATGGAGAGCTTTCTCCGCTGTTGACGGTTCCTGGCCTAATTTGCGGCCATGGCAAAGTTAGAACCAGTCCATTCCTCAATGGTGTCAGCCCAGTTCTTTTTCAGACTTACCCTCCTCCTGCCCCTTAGGACTGTGACCTGGAGAATTATCTTGGCCTGTCCTTATAATCGTGTGATGTGACCATACCATTGATTGAAGTCGTCACTTTCCCCAGGTCAGAATTCTTTAGGATCTGAGGGTCTCCCTCTGTCGGATGGTTGTTGAGTTTGGAGCAGTATTCTGTCCATATATTATAATCTTTTTTTCCTCAATTAGCTTATTCACTCCCTCATCCTGAATAATGCTGAATTTGGCCTTTTTATTTTGTGTGAAGTTTTTTTTACAATCTGGAAGGCTTTCTTTGAATTGTTCTTGTTTAGGCACTCTTCTAACTCTGAGCTTTGAGCACATTAATCCATTTCTCGCTTCTCTCAGGCTTTTTCTAATTTGCTTCTTGGCTCTCTATTCTTGGCTGCTCCTCCAGGGCTGTTTATTTTCTCCGTTAGGGCTTGTCATTTCGCACTGTTGGAGAATTTTGTTTGTGGCTTTATCTTCTTCCGGTGTTTTCGTACAATTTTATTTGTTGCTTCAGTCATTGTCTTTTTCAGTTTGCCTCTGTCAAATATAGCTTCTGATAAGGGTGCCACATAGAGTTTACTTTCTCTTCTGCCTGGAAGACAAGATGCACGGGCTGGCCAGGTAGGGAGAGGTGCTAAATGATCTGCCTGTCAGCGACACAAACAGGCATAAACTTAAAGAGTGGCCGAGGGTGCTAGGTGAGAGAGAGAGGGACTTCGCTATCTACATATATAAACGCCGCTTTGGGAAAATTGGTGGAGGGGTGATCCCAGAATAATCATACTGATCCAATCTAAGTACCCTATTTTCATGCATATAGGGCACACTGTGTGAAAGGGCACAGTATCCGTAGTTGGTTCTATTTCGTAGTGTGAATTTCCCTACGGGGATGAATAAAGTATCTATCTATCTATCTATCTATCTAATTTAAAAATACTGGAGGAGCACCCGTCTGATTGGGCACGGGTGCCCTCGACTTGCATGAAATGTATCCCCTCCCGCATATAAGGTACAAATTTACTGTTCTATTACATTCCCCCAAAAATTAGATATTGACTTTTAGAAGGGTTTGCGCCGCAAAGGGGACATTTTCATGCAGGGGGTGTTTGGATCATTTTCTGGCAAAACACAGACACCTGTGCGTATTTATAGATACTGCGGTAGCAAAACTGAGTTTGGTTGTGCTTTATTCAAGTATTGATTACAAAGTAAAAAACACTGATAAAAACTTGTCAGAGACCGTTCTCGGATACCTCCAACTTGCGAACCTTAGATTCATTTATCTTCAATTATCTCGCGGCTGCTGGGTTTTTATGCTGCGTAGCGTAGAAATCAACAACCCATGGCGGACAAAAACACGGAAAGCATTGAATCCAAGGAAAGTGAGGTTTTGGATTGAATTCACATTTAGGGGGACAACTCTCTTCAAACTCCCATTGCACAATAACTTTCAAGTTGATAGATTCGCTATGGTGTTAGCATCCATGAGCACTTCCGCTAACAATGCATTGCGTGTTACGTCACGCACCCTCTTCCCCGCAAGCGGGATATGATGACGGTTAATTAAGAGACAGCTAAAAGTCAAAGCGGACGCAGAGAAGTCACATTTAGTTGGAAATGTGAACTAGCTCACAAAAATATCGCATTTCTACCAGAAACGGGTAACTCTTGACTTGACAAAGGCTCGAACCTGTGACATCCCATTCTCTGGAGCGGGCGCCAAACCTGAAAGCCACTGAGCAGGTCTACGTCTGTCGCTCTTCATGAGAGAGACAAAGCTTTCAATAAAATTGTGAGAAGCTTGAAGGCTAAAGAGTGTTTTTATAACTTTCAAGTATCTTCCAAAAACTGTTCAACAAATGTTGCGGCAGTTAGCATTTGAGTTCAAATTTTTGGGGTGTCGAAACCTGAAAGAACAGTCAGTGACATCAAGACTCGCCTTACCTTCAAAATAGACCAAGGTTATAAGTTAGTTTTCTTGTTTGTAATCATTTCCAATGTGTTAAACTCAATTATACAGCAGTACGGTAACTCTATGGCCATGTCTGATTGTGCTTCCCCAAACTGTAGGCCCGGATAGGCAACCTGCGGCTCAGGAGCCGCATGCGGCCCTTCAGTCCTGCAGAGTGGCTCTCTTGCACTTTTCCAAAAAGGTTTTCATATTGAAAACGGATGAGGAAGTACATTTTTACTCTAAGGTGGTTTTTGTAGAAGGACAAACTTTTTTTCAATCTTTTAAAAATGTGTACAATAAATATTGCATTTCAACTACTTTGAAGAAATTTTCCTCTGCTTGTTTTTTCCTCCCCTGTGTTTCCTGTGTTGGAGGCTCGAACTTGGACCCAAGCTTGGCGCATGCTCCGCCCCTTTTAAAGGGACAGCATCACAATATAATAACTTCTTGCTACCGCCCTAATTTAATCACAGAAGACACAATAAACGGATATCAAAACATTGCTTACATGGGCACTTTTTAGTGACGATGTAGCAATTTTTTTAAGTTATTTCAGATTTTTGCCAGTATCTACTGTATTGTTAATAACACTTAGAAATGTTATTTGTTTTCTTGCTTAGGCCAAATGATAGGTGCGTTGAGTTGGTATCAGAAGAGAGGGAAGAGGATGCTGCTAAATTTTACCCATGCACTGACTCGTGACATTTGCACAGAAAGCAAACTTCAGTTACATTAATTTGAATTTTACCTTTAAAAAGGCGGCTGTTTTATTTTTATGAATGCATGTTGCGTATTATTGCATTATTTTGTTGCCTAGATAGTCTGCTCATAGTAATAGAATATAATGTAATTCACTAATATTGTAATGAAGTTTTACTTGAGGCTATCCTACAACAGAGTGGTGATGTAGTGCATGACTCTTCACAGGATGCGCTGCATCCAACTTTGTCATAAGATAGTAGGCTAATATATCTAATTTAGATGCATACAGGATGTGTTTTATTCATCTAAAGGCTCATGAAATTATATAGATTTTTTTTTGAATGAGCATGTAGCATCATCGATATGATACCGAGTTGAACCTTTTCCTTTTCTGGATGGTGAAAATTGCAACAATACAATAAAGCGCATTGAGAGCATGTTTGCGAAAAAAGTTGAATAAACCTTACATTTGTCCAAACTTATATTTAGCATACTAGCTTTGGCAATCAAATTATCACTTTTAAAAAATTACGGCCTTGTCTTGTTAAACCTTCAACATGAATGGAGACGGATTCGACATGCAACCGTCATGTCAGTAGAAGAATGAGTTTGTTTACTTCAAGATCCCTGGAACTGGAAGTGACACAGTAAACCCGAGGATTAATTTTGAGGATTAAAATAAATCAATGCCAACAACTAACCTGCTGCTTTAATAACCACCAACCACAAGCGCGCGCGTAGAGCCCCACATTAGGTTTGTGGGTGCCTCGTAACCAAAGTGTTTTATGAGCGACTGGCCCTACAGGCCTAATTGCTTCCTGTGGGAGCTGCCTCCCCTTCCAATGACTGATTAACAGCCAACATAAGGTTTCTTGACAGTATTTTCTTCCACCAACTTTGTTTTGATTACACTGCCCACTTCAAATCCCTTGTGTACCTCCTTGTAAAGCAGTAAGTCATTTTTTTGGTTTATTAGTATGATTTAACGATTATTAGAAGTGCCACGTTTTCACCGCATTCATTGCACAGCTGCCATATAAATGTAGAAGTCATCTGTTTTACCGTTTTTATGCAAAGCGTGTATGGACATTACCACATGCGGACTTAACAGACATTTTTTTTCATTTTTAAAAAAGGGTTATTTACTTTCCAGTTATTGTGTTGTTGTCATTTAAAGAAAAAGCATCTATATTTTTTGTCATTTTTTTATTTTGGCCTTGATGGAATGTTTACATTGTAAATGATATCAGTGCAGTGTTTGCATTTTCCAAATTATAGTTGCTGTTAAAAAATGTTTTTGTTATTTTCCTTTATGGTTTTGATTATCCCCGCAACCCTACTGAGGATAAGCGGTGCAGCTAATGAGATAAGATGGGTTTTGATTATAATATTACAGTGTAGATGTTTAAATATACAATGCAATATAAACATAGTCAACAAATTTACAATATAAACATGCCTAAACTGCGTCTCTGAATTTTTCTTTCATTTTTTACTTTTCTTTTATGGAATGTGTTGAGTGTAGATGTTATCATGGAATGTCTACATTGTAAATATTCTCAAAAAGT